>NW_027168605.1:95000-227500 GCF_036898095.1 Palaemon carinicauda
ACAAGACTAATCTTAAAGAAGCTGAGAAAATACAAGAATTCCTGTATATATATATATATATATATATATATATATATATATATATATATATATATATATATATATATATATATATATATATATATATATATATATATATATATATATATATATATATATATATAACTTATCGTGGTAAAAGGGTTTGTGCATTGCCTTGCCATCATCAGCAACCCTGTACTAGTCAGGGCCACCCATACTAGGCTGATTTGCTGTGAGAGCTCAGAAAAAATCTCCCACCATCACCAATCTGCACTGGCCAGCATGATGGTGAAAATTAGCCAAACCCCAGACATAAATGAAGACATGTCTGAGAACTATCTCTTGCAGTGGACTAAAACAGCTGCAATTATTGTTGTTGTTGTTGTGTATATACTCTGGTGTAGTGTTTACCAGCATTGAATCCCCAGCAAGAGTAAGAGAACCAATACATTCAACTTCCGTTCACTTTAACAGTTTAATATGTAACTGTAATGTGAAATGGAACATAAGCTGAAAAATATCACCCATGAAAGCTAAGAGCTGCAAGGTAACATCTTGAAACAATTTGTCCTCGAGAAGTTAAAGACAAATTACACACACAACTATAGAGAAAAACATTAACTATTCTATAATGCCAGAAACATCTAGGCCAGTTATATATTCCTCTTTTCTGGGTCGACCTGTGACGGCCGGTGAAAAGAGTCCTTCTTTACACTTTTCTGATATAAATCTTCCAGAGGATTTATATCACAAAAGTGTAAAGAAGGACTCTTTTCACCGGGCGTCACAGGTCTCTTCCCAGAAATAGATTTTTCCTTCGTCAAAATCCCTTTATTATGGCCTCTTTTGCCAACTCTTCCTCGGTGATTCAGGTTCAAATGGGAATTATTATTATCATTATTATTACTTGCTAAGCTACAACCCTAGTTGGAAAAGCAGGATGCTATAAGTCCAGGGGTCCTAGCAGGGAAAGTAGCTCAGGGAGGAAAGGAAAAAAGGGAAAATAAAACACTTCAAGAATAGCAATAACAAAATAAATATTTCCTATATAAACTATGAAAACTTTAACAAAACAAGAGAAAGAGAAATTGGGTAGAATAGCGTGCCCGAGCATACCCTCAAGCAAGAGAACTCTAACCCAAGATAGTGGAAGACCATGGTACAGAGGATATGGGACTACCCAAGACTAGAGAACACTGGTTTGATTTTGGAGTGTCCTTCTCATAGAAAAGCTGCTTACCATAGTTAAAGAGTCTCATCTACCCTTACCAAGAGGAAAGTAGCCACTAAATAATTACAGTGCAGTAGTTAACCAATTGGGTGAAGAAAAATTGTTTGGTAATCTCAGTGTTGTCACGTGTATGAAGAGAGAGGAGAATCTGAAAAGAATATCCCAGACTATTCGGTGTCTGTGTAGGCAAATTGAAAGTGAACCGTAACCAGAGATAAAGATCCAATGTAGTACTGTCTGGCCAGTCAAAGGACTCCATAACTCTCTAGTGGTAGTATCTCAACGGGTGGCTAGTGCCCTGGCCAACCTACTACCTATCGCATGTCTCTCAGACGATGGAGAGAACAAGCCAAGGCAGTTAGATGTGGTAAATGATTACTACACTACATACCTTAATCAATTCCTCATGTTCTTAGAGTCATGATGATCTTATCAAGAAGAAGAAAACAACTTGGTTGCATGAGTGATGCACCTCCTGACAATACAGAGATAAGCAATCAAACCTGATTGCGTGTTATCTTACGAGCTGATAACAGTTTTTAGTAAAAGTTTCTCCCTGCTTCTTTAACCCAGAGGCCAATAAGAGGGATAACCGTGTCACCTTTTTCCTGCTCGGGATTGAAGAAAGGAAAAGTCTCAGAAAGGAGGAGGCTGTAAATCTGTAAAATCCTCTCTATTGAAGGAGAAATAGAAGCTGGAAGAAAATTCCAAAGCCTTGGCAGTGGAAGGAAAGCAGTAATGATGCCATTACAGTTACCCAATTTCACTTATGGCAATAACCTGTAATGGAGACTTGAATGTTGGACATAATCTATAATCTTAATTTGAATAAAAAATAGCTGAGGATTTTACAAATGCAATACTGTGTATTATTTAAAACAAAAGAGAAGCTTGTAAATAACCTCTAAATGAATAATCAAACGTGTAAATTTGTCTGGGGACAAATCACTATCAACGTACTCGTTAGAATGTTGACAGATTTGGGAAGACACTTAGATATATCCTTAAATAGATGTTTTTAACGTACAAACGTACAAACATATTATGCGTATGCATTTGCCAACATAGTATTTCGTCGAGTTAAGGATTCATTATTACTTCTACTGGTTAGGATGACCAGTGTTAATGCATGGATCAGAAACTTGGACTTTAAGATGAAAAGAGGAAGTAAAGCTTGAGAGACCGGCGATGAGAATGCTTCGGTGGATTATGTGAATATCACTGTTTGAAAGATTTGAAAATGATGATATAAGAAGAATGGTAGATGTGAAGATTACTGAGACGACAAGAGTATCACGACTGAGATGGTGTGGTCACGTGTTGAGAATGGATGGTGGGGAGAGAGTGAGGAGGGCTTGGAAGGAACCTGTAAGGAGGAGAAGATCAAGAGAGAGGAAGAAGAATTAGATGGCGAGATAAGGTGAAGGATGATATGGAGAGAAGAGGTTTGGTGGAAGAGAATGGCTCTGATCGAAGGGATTGGAGAGGGCACATCAGGCAAGCAACCCCTTAATGTAGGGATAACGCTGGGGAAGAAGAAGAATTAGATGGAGAGATAAGGTAAAGGATGATATGGAGAGAAGAGGTTTGATGGAAGAGGATTCTTTTGATCGAAGGGATTGGAGAGGGCGCATCAGGCAAGCGACCCCTTAATGTAGGGATAACGGTGGGGAAGAAGAAGAATCAGATGGTGAGATAAGGTGAAGGATGATATGGAGAGAAGAGGTTTGGTGGAAGAGGATGCCTTTGATCGAAGGGATTGGAGAAGGCGCATCAGGCAAGCGACCCCTTAATGTAGGGATAACGCTGGGGAAGAAGTTTACATATTCAACTGCATCTACCGGAATATTTGTCAAGAAGATATGTCGGAAAATTATGGACGGAATTCAACGGGAATATTTGAAGGATTAGAATAGGGCCAAAGGAAAAGTTGATAGTTTAAAAATAAATCCAGACACGGATACAAAATTACGATTACTTTATAGAACCTGGTTTATATGGCCCATTACTTTAGCAAGTATCATTTATTACCAAAATTACGATTACTTTATAGAACTTAGTTTATATGACACATAACTATAGCCAGAATCATTTATTACCAAAAATGTATTTAGACTAATTTCTAGTACTGTATTTCACTTCCTCACGATGTTCTCTTCTTTCCCATTGCAGAACCATGAAGTCGACCTTTCTGGTATTCCTGGCGGTAGCGGCTGCTACGGTGACAACCGCAGAAGTCGATGCGCCAGCGAACCAAAATATCGACGCAAGAAGTGAGTTTATCGACAGAACTATTTCTGAGTGGTGGATAGATAGACTAATAAATATCGCAGTATCTAAATTAGTCTCTCTGTATATTTGGTCATTTGTTATATTACTCATCCAACTACTATGCATTTCAGACCCCGTGTTCAACTGATTTTCGCAAATATCTTCTATACAAACAAGGGGATCAGTGTGATATTTTGGCACAGCTTCTTTGACACAGTCCGCTAATTCATGACACTACACTGCGATGCCAAGTGTGATTCATTAATGAGTTTACTCTTGGCTTTCAAGCATAAGTTGGCGAGAGCTGAGTAGGCATTCGGACAATGGATCTCCGTGACGTAGGTGTGACGCGTATAACAAGCTCTCTCTCTCTCTCTCTCTCTCTCTCTCTCTCTCTCTCTCTCTCTCTCTCTCTCTCATATAAAAATAAGGCGTGTGTAATGAGTTTTATTTTTTTGTTAAATACTCATAACATAAGCCCATCTCACAAAAAAAGAAATCTCGCTACTCCTCGAACCCCTTACCACCACCAAACTTTATACTTACGTATGCCATCATTCACGCTCGTTAGCTCGTTATCACCCTCCACATTACCCTCCCTCGCCTTTATTTTCACGTTGTGTCACGCAAATATAATATGACATATACAGTACCACATAACGCGCATATATATATATATATATATATATATATATATATATATATATATATATATATATATATATATATATATATATATATATATACATATATATATACATATATATATACATATATATATATATATATATATATATATATATATATATATATATATATACATATATATATATATATATATGTATATATATATATATATATATATATATATATATATATATATATATATATATATATATATATATATGTATATATATATATATATATATATATATATATATATATATATATATATATATATATATATATATATATATATATATACTTTATGAATGGAGCATGCACCAGTGGTAGGTTTCTTGTTAAAGAGAGAGAGAGAGAGAGAGAGAGAGAGAGAGAGAGAGAGAGAGAGAGAGAGAGAGAGAGAGAGAGAGAGAGAGAGAGAGAGAGAGAGAGAGAGAAAGCTTGTTATACGCGTGACACCTACGTCACGGAGATCCAATGTCCGAATGCCTACTTGGCTCTCGCCAACTCATGCTTGAAAGCCAAGAGTAAGCTCATTAATGAATCACATTTGGCATCGCAGTGTAGTGTCATAAATTAGCAGATTGTGTCAAAGAAGCTGTGCCAAAATATCACACTGATCCCATTGTTTGTATAGAAGATATTTGCAAAAAACAGTACAACACGGGATCTGAAATGCATAGTAAGATTATTTCTATAGTGTGTGATTATAGATATTTAAAATTTGCTTTTATAAAAACAACCTTTCATAAACATATTAAAGAAATTGACCCTTATTCAATAAATAGAATATTTACCATACATATACTCCAGGTATGAGAAGACCAATAATTTGTACAAATATGGATCTATGTGGCTCTTACTATCTACATCTTCATAGGGACTGAGTACTTTACATAATATTGAACAATCAAATTAGAAATTGTCTGGTAGTCCATTTAGAATCAGTTGTTCAACCAATGAACTCATCTAAAAAATCACCGGTTGCAAACTTTGAACGGTCAGTGGTGGTCTACTTTGATCGACAATCAGTCACAGTGTGGCAAAAGTGAAATAAGGACGACTAAACATTAAACTATTAAATATAAATATTCAAATTAACAATTGAGAACTGTTCATCTCAACAGTTTTTAGATTTTCTTTCATTCACAGCCAGCTCCACATTCATACATTCCCAACTCGTTTTCCACAGACAATTCCAGTGTCTTACCAATCTCCTGCGCATATCCTGCTACCCTTTCTTGCCCTCTCCTTGATCCATGAATCATTAACCCTTGTCTGAACTCGCAATAATCCTCTAAAATCAATCACTATCACCTGTTATTTGTTCCCCGTATTTATCTTACTATATAACTTCCATGCTACATACTAGGTAATATATTACCCCTAAAATTTTCATAATTTCCAATGATACTTCTATCTTTATACAAAATAAATATTTTCATATCAATCATTCCTTTGGAAACTTTCCATCATTCAGATAGACCTTACAGACCCTGGTCAACCACACAATCATACTAGGTGTTTGGTGCCGCAAAATCTCATTAACCCTTTTACCCCCAAAGGACGTACTGGTATGTTTCACAAAAGCCATCCCTTTACCCCCATGGACGTACCGGTACGTCCTTGTAAAAAAATGCTATAAAAATTTTTTTTTCATATTTTTGATAATTTCTTTAGAAAATTCAGGCATTTTCCAAGAGAATGAGACCAACCTGACCTCTCTCTGACAAAAATTAAGGCTGTTAGAGCAATTTAAAATAAATATACTGCAAAATGTGCTGGGAAAAAAATAACCTCCTGGGGGTTAAGGGTTGGAAATTTCCAAATAGCATGGGGGTAAAAGGGCTAAGAGATTGATGGGTTAAAAATGGTGTGTGCTTACATAAATAAGAGTGCTAATGGTAAAACAATTGTGAGAGAATCTGAAATGGAAAAATTTGTACATGACATATATGGACCAAGATAAAAAAAATATATAGAATTAATAGATATGTTATGTGAAGGGTGTTGAACATATACGGTACATGATAGTATTTAGAACGATTGAGAGTTTTCATGATGGAAGCAAATCATTTGCTAGAATATGTGAACAGAAGGGCGACTGGCTTGGCATGAAAGTGGGTAAAAAGGTTAGCATAAATAGATGGATGAATCAAGTGTGTTTTGGGCTGGTTTAGTCATAGGGAAATAATAAATGATAATAAATTAACGAAAAAAAGGATTTTGAATAGGAAAAATCTATTTTTGGATTCGAGCCATGTCGTCCAGATGGAAGTTCCTTCCGGCAGCTTCCTACTGTATAATATTTCTGCGATTGATATTAAAAGAGAATTACCGCCAGGTATCACGGGGTTCTAACCCAAGGAATGACTATCCGAAGATATTGTGTATAATCAGGGACGTATCCGAAGATAACCATAGATATCTGCACCCCCAATAGACTTTACCCTGTCTAAGCAACTAAGGGGAAGGGTGTACAGTTAAGAAGTGCTAGGAAGTAGAGAGGAGAGAAAGGCCTACAGTGGGTTACATAGTTATTTTTCTTTAGAAATTTTCAAAACTCTTGTACTCTTGGTATATATACACATACATACATATACATATATATATATACATATATATATATATATATATATATATATATATATATATATATATATATATATATATAGTATACGTACGTATATATGATGGATGGACGAGATATATATATACATACATATAATATATATATATATATATATATATATATATATATATATATATATATATATATATATATATATATATATATATATATATATATATATATATATATTTATGTGTGTGTGTGTGTGTACGGTAATATTAATATATAAAATACTCTGGAAAGTAATATTAATCTATATTAAATAATGAAGGAAAGAGTAACACAAATTAAGTATATAAATAATAATTCCAAGATTTAAGTTCAAACGTATGAAGAAAAGTTCCAATTAATAACAAATAAGGTTAAAGCTTTGTTTACCCAGAATACCAAAAAAACAAACCATAATGATAATAATGTAACCCTTTTCAGATTACCCCATAGCCAAAGCTATTGCCTACCTGCTCTTAGGCCTATGCCCTGATCAGACAGTTCACGGCCTACTGGACGTCATCCTCAAAGCTCTGAATGAACCGGAGTTCGATTACTGGGGCGAGGTCCAAGACGAGGTCGCGCAGATGGTCGGCGATTACATCAACGAGCATAACATTCACGAAGTCGAAGTCTACCAGAATGAGCTGCAAAGACTTATGGACAGGTACAATTCAGACTTACGGACACTTACAAATTAAAGACAAACGGACAGTTACAGTTCATAATTATGGACAGGTACAAATCACAAACTTATGGACATGTACAGTTCAGACTTATGGACAGGTACAGTTCAGAATTATGGACAGGTACAAATCAAAGACTTATGGACAGGTACACTTCAGACTTATGGACAGGTCCAAATCAAAGACTTATGGACAGGTCCAAATCAAAGACTTATGGACAGGTCCAAATCAAAGACTTATAGACAGTTACAGTTCAGACTTATGGACAGGTCCAAATCAAAGACTTATAGACAGTTACAGTTCAGACTTATGGACAGGTACAAATCAAAGACTTATGGACAGGTCCAAATCAAAGACTTATAGACAGGCACAGTTCAGACTTATATGGACAGGCACAATTCAGACTTATATGGACAGGTACAGTTCAGACTTATGGACAGGTCCAAATTAAAGACTTATGGACAGGTCCAAATTAAAGACTTATGGACAGGTCCAAATCAAAGACTTATGGACAGGCACAAATCAAAGACTTATGGACTTGTATGATTCAAAGACTGAAGTGGTATATTATCATCAAATAAAGCATTAAAAATTCTGCAGATAATGCAACACAGCATTGAACTTGATGCATAAAATAATCTTTTATTGAAAAGTCGCCAATTGTCGGTAAAATTAACGTGTGACCCAAGGACTGTTTTACAAAAGGGGCTCTAGCATAACTTGGTTGCCGAGCGCAGCAAATATAGTGTTTAAAATGCAAGCACATTTCATCTGGACACTTGACATCTAACCAACAGGAAGTGCAGAGTAGAAAAAACTAAAACAAATTTGACTTGGATCGGAAAGTAACTCAAATTTTATCCATTTAAAGTTAATTTCACTATACTTATTCAGCTAAATTCATTAGAATCAAATGTATTCAAAAAGTAAATCTAATTACATTTAGTTCTAATTATATGGTAAAATCATTGTCTATTTAACCAATGACCAAACTTAAACAGATATGATTCAAGACAATTCTTTTGTAATATAATATTCAATAACTCTAAAAAATTTTCCTTAAGAGATCATGCTAGAAATAAATTTCTTTTTACAAGATGACTCTAGTAAATCACCATAATTTCAATTTTTGAAATACAGTAAAGGCTCTACTGGTTCATCCAGTAACTATATTCTTTCTCCAATCAGATACAACAACGCCCCAGTCAAATCAGACGGCACCTATCCGAACAAGAATCAAATGGCCGTGGATCTCTCGACTTCTATCATCATCCACAGGTATTTGATCGAAGCTGCGTACCTCCCGCAGTCCATGATCCTTCACTTCGAAGATATCGCATCCATACACGTCCTCACTCTGAAGGTGGGGTCTCCTGTGAGACGTCTGCTACTTTGTCAGAAAATTTACACATGAAGAATTTGATCTAAAATTTACTGATATATAAATAGGCTAATGTTTTGAGAGCGCAGATCTCGAGCACTGTACTTTGTATGAACATACATCTAACGTGTGTGGGGATATTTGGAAATTATTCATCATCCATTTCATAATGTCTGAAAATACCAATCTATTAATTGGATATTATAGAAATTTGACATCACTTTTACACAAAAAATCCTCAACTTACGAACCTAATAGGTTCCAAGATGTATGCAAGTCAAATTTTGTTTAATTTTGACCTAACATAGGCTTCACCTAAGTCACATGCCTACGATTTTCAGCTGCGAAAGTGAACAAATAGTCACGTTTCATATTGCAAAGGTCGTTTTGGATATGTGTTTGTATCTCTAAATATTTCTAAGTTGACGATCTCCGGTATACGCTGAAATATGCATATATAAAATAACATAACAAAAATTAGCGTACAAAGACTTGAAAAATACGATTAATCCTCTTGCCATCATGTTATTCTTCTACTCTTTGCTTCTTTCCTCTTCTACCAAAGGACGTCGCAGAAACCTACTCTTTCCCGGGATACCCACCGTCAAAGTGGTGGCTCGACCTGGACGAGGAACTCGACCATTACATCGAATATGCCGAGTATCTGAACGAGACTCTCATGGAATGGAGGACTGGGTTGGTTAGCTGTGATTCTTATACTTCTGGGAAATATATAATCTACAGGGTGAGTATAAGTGATTGGCATACATTAGTTACAATACAGTAAGATAACATTATAAAACTAGAGGGGCACTCATTAGAGCACAGACCTCCGCCACAGCAGCTTATTTCTTGACCTTTTGCTTGACCTTGACCTTTCACCTTAACATGTATTAATTGGCGTGGATTTTCATATACTCAAATACGAGCCAAGTTTGGAGTCTGTGACAACGATGTCCAAACTTATGGCTGATTACGTGAATTGGACATTTTGCTTGATCGTGAATTGGACATTTTGCTTGATCGTGAATTGGACATTTTGCTTGACCGTGACCTTAACCTTGACCTTCCAAAATTTAATCATTTTCAGCTTTTAATATAAGTTAATACCTGTAAGTTTTATTACTCTACTATTAAAATTGTGGCCAGGAAGCTGTTCACAAAGAAAAAAACGCACACATTACAAACACACAAACAGGGGTGAAAACATAACCTCCTTACTTCGTTGGCAGAGGTACAGAGAAAAAAATTTTGACGGATGGAATTTAATATACCCTGTACTTAAGATGCTTCATATACTTTTTCCAACTATAGAAGCTTGGGAGTAAAAATATGATAAATTATTTTGAAAAACAACTAATTTTTCTGACTGATTCTTAAATCTTCTTTGGAAAGTTGCTAAGTAGTGGTGAATAGATAAAACAAAATTATTCATGGGTTGCAAGGTATCATTCTTCTAGAAAGCTACTAAATATTATCTATTCAAATTAGAGCAAAATTCCTAAAAACAAGAATTTCACATCAAAGACAATTCTCACTCGTACGCGGAGAAGTGTACACTTTAACAGCAACAAGGACACGTGTTTTTAGCTTTTCCTAAAAGTAATTTTGAAAAACACTGGAGTACAATACTCTGCTATACTTTGGTCAGATATTAGTACAGTACTGTACAGTACAGTATATCATTTTCATTTACTGTAAACACTTGGTTGTATTAAATAATAATTAATACACCCCCGGCCCACAGGCTAGGGATGGCGTGACCGGACAAGAAGACACGTGTCGGGAGCTCAAGGGCACGGGAACCTGCGAGAGTCACTGCGACGATTTCTTCGAGCACAAGAGCATCGAAGTAGAAGATTTTCTTCTGGTGAAGATGGCCGACGTCCACGAATCCTGGACGCAACTCAAGGGCTCGCTATCCGGGTTCATCAACGAAGTCTCCGAGTAAGAAAACCTTTATTTATTCAAAAATCTTTAAAAATACATCAAAGGGTGAAAGAAATCATCCATGTAGTTCACTTCTTGAAAGTAATCTTGAGTACGCCGCAGGGAATGAGTCACTCCCAGCAGGAAAATTAACCCTTTTACCCCCAGGCTATTTGGAAATTTCCAACCCTTAACCCCCAAGGGGTTATTTTTTTCCCAGCACATTTTGCAGTAAATATTTTTTAAATTGCTCTAACAGCCTTAATTTTTGTCATAGAGAGGTCAGGTTGGTCTCATTCTCTTAGAAAATGCCTGAATTTTCTAAAAAAAAATGATCAAAAATATGAAAACAAAATTTTATAGCATTTTTTTGCAAGGACGTACCGGTACGTCCATGGGGGTAAAGGGATGGCTTTTGTGAAACGTACCAGTACGTCCTTTGGGGGTAAAAGGGTTAAGGTGTTCCTGAAGTTAATTACTGTACTAAATTATTTTCTATGGTTGGAAATAATTCTTGAAAATCCACAACAATGTTTATAACCAAAAACTGTACTTGAAAAAATATAAGACCAATGAAATATTTGATCTTGCATTGTTTTATGATTCAGTTTACAGTCATAATCATTAGCACTGATTTTCACTTCTGTTTTGAATTGAATTTTGTGGCTATAAAAATATATATAATGTATATACTGTATATCCCTTTCTAAGAGGGGATAACTAAACATGGTGAAATGATTTGCATAATGCCATGATCAGATAAAGCTTTACTTATCAGAGCCACCCATACTAGGTTGGTTTGCTGTGTGATCAGTCAAAAATCGTCCACCATCACCAATCCGCACCGACTAGCGTGGTGATGAAAACTGGTCAAGCCCCAGATATGAATTGACAAGTCTGAGGCCTTATCCTGCAGTGGACTAGAAACGACTGCATTTATTGTTGTTGTTATTGTGTATACTGTATATATACATATATACATATAAATAACTACATTCTTTCTCATTTCAGGTACCATGATCCAGTAAATAAAGTGTAATTCATCGGCTTCCAGAGGCATCACTTTGAAACATCAGTCAAAACAATTACAGACTTTTTAAGATTTTTGCAATGGCATTTTTATAACATCTAAAAAAATACAGAATTCTATTACCGAAGAGACAATCTTATATGTTTTCTTAACAATATTCTGTCTCTCAAGACACTTAAATTTTGTTAGCATAACAATAGAACTTTGAAATACCGAAAATAATTTTGCAGACGACTGCTAGAGTCCCAGTTAGGAAATTTATGATGTAGGTGGTTATTAAAATAATATTGAAGTTATTATTCTGAATACATTAATAACGAAAGTTTACAAAGAAGAAACATCTTACGAAGAAAATCTTCAAAATATGCTGACAAAGAGCGCACAACATAACAGTACAGTATAACAGTAGCTTGAAGCTGCGACAAAGGAATGAGGCGTCAGAGACGTATGGGGGCACCGAAAGGTGAGAGGATATGTAATGGCTCCTCACTTATCCTTCCCCTTAGTGGATTAGACTGGGTAAAGTCTATTGGGGGTTCAGATTTCTATGGTTATCTTAGGATACGTCCCTGATTATACGCGATATCTACGGATAGACGTTCCGGTGGTTGGAACCCTGTGATACCTGACGGTAATTCTCCGGTAATATCACTCATAGAAATATTATACAGTAGGAAGCAGACGAATGGAACTTCCATCAGGACGACATGGACATCTCACCCAAAAATAGATTTTTCACTTTGATCAAAATCCATTTAATACTGTATATATATAAATAACAATAACAATAATCCCCTCCCCTTTTTAATCACCATAAGCAGACTGTAAATTGTGGTACAATTGGATTAATGGATTTGGATCAAATGGCCTGTTGGAACGGCGGATTGAGAGTCCAATCAACACCAATATGTAACAGTACTCAGCTCATGTTTGCTATGTCTGTGGATAGCTTAGTGTCAACCAGCCTGCCATGCTATAAATGGATACAGGAATCTGTTGGTGTCAAGAAAATGTTTGAAACTTGCTATGAAACTGGAAGATTTCCAGTGCCAGGCCCCAAATTGGTAGAAACTGTTGGACAGATATATGTAGTGTATATACATACATAAAGTGTACTTATCTATGCTGTTTATATATAAAGAGGAAGTTTAAAATTCAAGCATAACTGGCAAATCAATTTACAGTACAGTAGGGCACTCCAAAATCAAACCATTGTTCTCTAGTCTTGGGTAGTGCCATAGCCTTGTACCATGGTCTTTCACTGTCTTGGTTTAGAGTTCTACTGTTTGAGGCACACAATTCTATCTTATTTCTCTCCCTCTTGTTTTTTTTAAGTTTTTATAGTTTATATATGAAAGATTTATTTTGATGTTTCAATGTTGTTATTGTTCTTGAACTTCTATTGTAGTTTATTTCCTTATTTCCTTTGCTCACCGAGTTCCCTGTTGAGGCCCTTAGGCTTACAGCATCTGCTTTTCCAACTACGGTTGTAGATTGGCAAGTAATAATAATAATAACACAATATGGTATGTGGTTAAAATGAAAAATTATAAGTAGAAGATACTTACAAAAGGACATGGAGTTTATTACGCACCTAGTACGGATACGAAAAACACGACTAAAGCATAAATCCAGATTGGTTGCCATGATAGGTAAGTGATCTTATCAGCGTCAACTTTTGAAAAGGCGCACTCGACAAACTACGTAAAAGTAGAAATGCTGCGAACGAAGGAAAGAGGCCATCAGGGACATACGGGGGTACCATGGGGGAAGGGGATATGTAACGGCTCTTCTCTTATCCTTTCCGCTAGTTTCCTAGACTGGGTTAAGTCTATTAGGGGTGCAGATATCTATGGTTATCCATGGATACATCCCTGATTATACACGATATCTTAGGATAGTCGTTCCGGGGGTTAGAACCCCGTGATACCTGGCGGTAATTCTCTTGTAATATCACTCGCAGAAATATTATACAGTAGGACGCTGCCGAAGGTACCTTCCATCAGGACGATATGGCTCGAGCCCAAAAATTCTGGTATATTTAGCAGTATTTATACCTTGGAAATGGTGCTATAAGGAGCATTTCACTGGGCGACACAGGTACCTCGCCCAGAAATAGATTTTTCCTCCATCAAAATCTGTTTTTTCTCTCTATCTGAGATACAAAGATGCTTCTTGTTTAATGATAATGCTTAGGAAAAACACGTAAAATACAGGAGGACACAGGAATTTATGGTACACCACACTCCAAGGAAGCACACCCTGTCACTCCCTAACTGTGGAGAGTTCCAGTTTCTAGTCCCATCTCCGTCACCTCTCTCTACGGTATGTTTGGTTACTCACAGCGCTGTAAGGGTGTGACGGGGCTCTCCTTCTGCTGAGAGATGTGTGCCACAGGCTCCTGTGTCCAATTGTACATGCTTGGCTCTATTCCAATGCGAAAAGAAAGGCATTTTCAAGTGTCAAATCATTTGCGCCTATACAGTAGTCTTTCCCCACCTTTATTCACCTCCCAGGTAACCAGGCATTACCTACACGGCTGCTTTTTCTATCGTTGTTTACGGGAAGCTGCATTTGGTACACAGAAAATCCTCAGCTTACAAACTAAATAGGTTCCAAGAAACTGTTCAAGTCGAATAGTTTGTAAATCAGATTTTGTTTAAATTTTGTCCTTGGGTGGGTTTCACCCAACTCAAATGCTTACAATTTTTAGCTGCAATAGTCAACAAATAGTCTCGTTTCGTATTGCAAATGTCGTCTTGCTTACTGCATTAAATTATACAATATTGCTTCATTAAAGAATTTCATTATAAACTTTTCATACAATATCCGAGATTTATGATTTCAGATGGATTCGAGTTTGTATCTACGAATGTTTGAAAGTAGATTTGTTTGAAAGTAGATTTGTTTGTAAGTTGAGGACCTTCTTTAGCAGCTGATCTGGTCTGAAATTTGTAAAGCACGATACAATAGTTGGAGAATGTTTCAACGGCTCTTGCAAAACATAAGTAACTCCCTTACAAGTCACAGAGTCGCTGCTTCTCGGGGTCCTGAGGAACGTCATTGGTCACTACCTGCTATGTTTTTGCCGTCTTCCTGATTGGAAAACAGAGAACAAAGCACTAAAAGGGAAGAAGGGGGCTGGTTACAATTCCTCTTTCATAATGGTACATGACACATGAGGGTTTTGAAGGTTATATCTACATAGGAACTAACCAAATAAACTTAACCCTTTTACCCCCAGGGTATTTGGAAATATCCAACCCTTAACCCCCAGGGGTTATTTTTTTTCCAGCACATTTTGCAGTATATTTTTTAAAAATTGCTCTAACAGCCTTAATTTTTGTCATAGAGAGGTCAGGTTGGTCTCATTCTCTTGGAAAATGCCTGAATTTTCTCAGAATAATTATCAAAAATATGCAAAATAAATTTTAAATAGCATTTTTTTGCAAGGACGTACCAGTACGTCCATGGGGGTAAAGGGATGAGTTTTTTTAAACGTACCAGAACGTCCTTTGGGGGTAAAAGGGTTAATTCACCACACACAACTTTTAATGAGCTGCCGCTTACAAGCAATAGTACTCAAAAAAAAAATAAAAAGAAGACGCTCATTGCAAACGAATACACGAAAATGTCCAAAAGTCATGAGAGACACAATGGTGCCTATATCCTTTACAGCCAAAGACAAAAGCGATTATTTTGAGACGTGGTCAGGTGGAGCTTCCCCCTCATACTACCTGTCGTTGACCAATGACCTCGATTACGATTCAGTGTTCCAGCACCGAAGAAGACACGTAACTATTTTAAAGGACGAAAGATTTGCATACACGTAGGAACAAACAGGCTAACAATTTCAGACTAAGATATAAGGAGACATCAAAATGAAATCTAAAAATATAAAAGTAAGCTCTAGTTAACACAGAGAGACAAAGTAACAACAAATGATTAGGTACAGCTGCCAAATGGATATGTCTTCAAGGGCACAGATGAAGCAAGATAAAAATACTAGTACTGTAGTAGTAGTAGTAATAGTAGTAGTAGTAAAAAAAAAAAAAATATCAAGGAACTAATAGGAATACTCAAGTCAAAACACAATTCTGGAAACATGGGAAAAGACAAAATACCTAGCCAGTGCCAGTGATCAAGTATAGGGTCAGAATATTATTATTATTACTTGCTAAGCTACAAGACTAGTTGAAAAACAGGATGCCAAAAGCCCAATGGCTCCAACAGGGGAAAACAGCATAGTGAGGAAAGTAAACAAGGAAATAAATAAACTACAAGAGAAGTACAGTAATACATGGAATAAATACTCAAACAAAAAGACTAGATAGAAAATAAAAATGTACCAAGCATGGCACCCACGAAAAAAATACAGTACTCAGCATTGAAGATTGTGTCGTTATCAAAAGCAGATGGCCAAGATAATATCTTAAAAGCTGTAACGATGAATGACAACGGGAGTGAATGGGGGAGAAAACTTGATTTAGGAGGATGAAGACCTAGTATATAAAAATAGAACAGTAAAGGAAAGAATAAAAGAATGGCACTAAACACCCATTAATGAACATTTCAGGAGGCAAACTAAAGAATTACCCAGTAACGAAACAAGGCAATACCCACGGAAAGGACTCGCAAAACCGGAGGAACGATATTGCCAGTAAGAGATTAAGACCTAAGACCTATATATATTTAAAGAGCATCTCGACAAAGTCCGAGAAATGAAGAGTAAAAGAAGAGACCATAAATGACATTGAGAATGAATGTTCAGCACTAGCTGAAGACAGACCAGTATAAAAAGACACGATACAGTGGTGAGTGGGACCTCCATTTGTCTGTAAAAAATACCGAGAACCATGAAGTAGCAAATGGTGTAAATATCAACCTCTAGGCGTGGTTGCATACGGAGAGGTCAAGTCACTTCGGGATTACAGCAACAATCGACGGGGCGATACAAGCACGTCGATCGTAAATTACTCTGATCGACCAAGCAAAGAAGAGCGTCACTCGTATTTGTCGCTCTATTGTGGGACTCGAAGAGTGGAAGTGAAGAGAGAAAAAGTAGAAAAGTACCAGGCCTAATGAATTGAATTGAGAAGGTTATGTGATAGGCAAGAGGAGGTACTTTCTATTAACATTGGAGCACTAGGTACTACAGTATGCCAAACTCATATTAGGGAACCTGGAAAGATTGTTAGATGAAGCAGACCAAGGAGATATGTAGATAATTTTGGTAGATACATTGTAATAATAATAACAACAACAACAATAATAATAATAATAATAATAATAATAATAATAATAATAATTATAACAATAATAATACCCATGAAAGAACATAAAATTACCATCCATAGGCAAACCTTTGAATACAGTACAAAATTCTACAATTTTTCAATAGCTACTCAAAGAACATAAAATTACCACCCATTGGCAAACCTTTGAATACAGTACAAAATTCTACAATTTTTCAATAGCTACTCAAAGAACATAAAATTACCTTCCATAGGCAAACCTTTGAATACAGTACAGAATTCTACAATTTTTCAATAGCTACTCAAATATTCATCAGAAATTGTCTCACAAATAATCCACACAAGAAGACGTTTTCTATACCAGTAACGACATCAGTCTCGTAAAACAGCTCATAAAAGCTAGTCAGAGTTTCTCCTGCATGGATATCTACTGCAACAGTCAGCTAGAAAACTGTAAAAGCAACAGGTATGAGAGAATAAAAGTGTATCTTCAATTGTATTGAAAATTTATTTGAGAAATAGTAATATTTACAAACTTTAACAATCTCTAGTATAAAAGATCATTGGCTAAAAACATCTTTTAACTTTTATAACAAAAATACTGTATTCTCTTTTAACTCTAATCCATTTCTTCAATAAAAAATATATCCCTTATTCATAATACTATAAACATTTCAAGAACACTTCAGGGGTAACTCATAAAATCTTAATACTCTGTAACGTGCATAATCATCCCAGCGTAAAATCACATGTGCAAAATCACAAATTTATATTTTTCCTAACTGAACATACCTCAGTCCTTTAATAAAGTAATGACACCACCAAAGCTGAAACGGTCGTTAAAGGTTTAATGGGGCAGTTGAAACGACCGGCAGGTGGCGGTTAAGCCCCACCCACCAAACTGTCAGTTGGCTACTCTCACTTTTGGCCACAGGCCCATGAATGCGCAGTTACAATACCCTAGGGACTGACCATATGATCAGTGCCCAAGCATCCCTCTCCACCCAAGCTAAGGCCAGAAATGGCCAGGGAAAGGCTGCGAAGCTCCCCCAAAAGCCCCCGTCCTTAGCTCACAAGGATGGTGAAGTTGCAGACACAAGAAAATATGAACTTTGAGCAGGACTAAATCTTGAGTCCAGCAGGGACGTTTCCAATAGGTCCTACGACCCTTAAATAGGAGACTCCTCTTCAGGAGGAAGGAGGTCCTTATGAACCAAATTAAGCTCTTTAATTAGGATATCATATCAATAGTAATGGAGTCCTTATTGATAAACCAATACTTCGACAATGAAGCTCACCATCACAAGAAAACAGTCATCAATTCTTTTCATTGTATGAAAATCCATTCAATCATTCTGAAAATACTCTTTTGGAATCTTTCCCTCGTCTAGACATACCTTACACACCATAGTTGACGGTCTATCACAATTGGGAGAAGCATAGTACAATATCACAGGCTTTGGGTTGGGTTTAATGTTACAGGGAAATGTCGGAGCACGTGTTCAACACGTGCAGGAGCAAGGGTGAAGATTCCTGCCAGTCAATGGAACTTCGAAGATTCCTGCCAATCGATGGAACCTCAAAGGGTCCTGCCAATCGATGGAACTTTAAAGATTCCTGCCAATGAATAGAACTTCAGAGATTCTTGCCAATCGATGGAACTTTGAAGATTCCTGCCAATGGATAGAACTTCACAGATTCTTGCTAATCGATGGAATTTTGAAGATTTCTGCAAATCAATTGAACTTAAAAGCTTCCTGCCAATCGATGGAACTTTGAAGATTTTTGCCAATCAATGGAACTTTGAAGATTCCTGCCAATCAATGGAACTTTGAAGATTCCTGCTAATCTATGGAACTTTGAAGATTCCTGCCAATCAATGGAACTTATGAGATTCCTGTCAATTGATGGAACTTTGAAGATTCCTGCTAATCGATGGAACTTTGAAGATTCCTGCCAATCAATGGAACTTAGGAGATTCCTGTCAATCGATGGAACTTTGCAGATTCCTGCCAATTGATGGAATTTCAAAGAGTCCTGCCAATTGATGCAACTTTGAAGATTCCTGCCAATGGATAGAACTTCAGAGATTCTTGCCAATCGATGGAACTTTGAAGATTCGTGCCAATGGATAGAACTTCAGAGATTCTTGCCAATCGATGGAACTTTGAAGATTCGTGCCAATGGATAGAACTTCAGAGATTCTTGCCAATCGATGGAACTTTGAAGATTTCTGCCAATCAATTGAACTTCAAAGCTTCCTGCCAATCGATGGAACTTTGAAGATTTTTGCCAATCAATCAAACTTCAAAGATTTCTGCCAATCAATGGAACTTTGAAGATTCCTGCCAATCAATGGAACTTTGAAGATTCCTGCTAATCGATAGAACTTTGAAGATTCCTGCCAATCAATGGAACTTAGGAGATTCCTGTCAATTGATGGAACTTTGAAGATTCCTGTCAATCGATGGAACTTTGAAGATTCCTGCCAATTGATGGAATTTCAAAGAGTCCTGCCAATCGATGCCACTTTGAAGATTCCTGCCAATGGATAAACTTCAAAGATTCTTGCCAATCGATGGAACTTTGAAGATTCGTGCCAATCGATGGAACTTTGAAGATACCTGCCAATCAATGGATCTTCAAAACTTTAAACTTGCAGCGAATGTTTTTATGTCTCTCTTCAGTTCTCCTTTCTTTTTGTACTGCAGATTCCCATAGAGAAACAATTGGACATATTTCTTTTAACTCATTATCATAAGATTTGTTTTTCCAGTGAGCCTGCCATTTCATAGCTATGAAATACTTTTAAGTACGATATGTGGAGATCAGGAGGCCTGCCCATTCCGGATCTCTTATTGCAATTATAAGAATCAATTCTGAATATATCTTATGTTAGTAGTAACTGCAAAATGCACAAGTTTTGATTGCAGATGTATGTATTAATGTAGTGTGTCTGATGGAGGCATATTTGACAAAACAGTTTGGAAGAACATTTCCCGGAGGTTCATGTAATTTTTCAGAGCCTCGGTATTTTTCAAATAGTACGAGAAAACTCCCATTTGTCTTTGTTGGTGATAATGCATTCCCATTGCCAGAAAATCTATTGAAGCCATATGAATAGAAAAAGCGAATCCTTAATTACATAATAAGTCGCGCAAGATGCAACAGAAATTTCACTTCAAAAGTTCAAAAGGGTTGAGTTGGCCGATGTGGTAACGTCCCTGACTGGTCAACGCCAGACTGGGGTTCGAGTCGCTGCCACCTCACCATCCTTGTGAGCTAAGGATGGGGGTTTGGGGGAGCCTATAGATCTATCTGATGAGTCCTCAGCAGCCATTGCCTGGCCCTCCTTGGTCCTAGCTTGGGTGGAGAGGGGGCTTGGGCGCTGATCTGGTCAGTCTCTAGGGCATTGTCCTGCCCTTGCCTATGTCATTCATGAGTGGCCTTTAAACTTTTAAAATGTTTCTATATTGAACAGGCTGAAATAAGTATATTTTCATCGTAAATAATGAAAAAGGTTTTATTATTGTTAATCTTCTTAAAATATTTCATTTAAATGCTCATTACTTCTCTTGCAGTTTGTTTATTTCCGTATTTCCTTTCCTCACTGGGCTATCTTCCCTGTTTAAGTCCTTGGGCTTATAGCATCCTGCTTTTTTAACTATACTAAATTTTCTTTTAATGAGGCACATTTACACCGCCTCGCAGCGGTGCCCTTTTAGCTCGGAAAAATTTCCAGCTATCTGATTGGTTAGAATTATCTTCTCTAACCAATAAGCAAGCAGGAAATTTTCCCGAGCTAAATGGGCACCCCTGCGAGTCGGTGAAAATCTGCCTCACTAAAAAGAATTGACTATAGGACTTTTTTAGCTTAGCTAGTAATAATAATAACAGCAGCTAATTTTTCGGTCTAGAGATGGAGTATTTTGTTGTACTGAATCACAACTAATCGTTTTGGTCAGTAAATATCTAGGAAAGGAAAAGTCACATGAACACAGTGAAAAAAAACTTGTAATGTTGAAAATATATTCGTTGTTCAGGAGCCATGAAAATACAAATTTGACAGATTTGTAACAATCGCATACTATCATTAATTATTTCTAGCTAAGCAATTCAGCGACACATTTTTTATGAATATTTCAACTCTGAAGAAACAGTTACTGTCCCAGGCCCTAGTCATCTGGTTCTGAGCCTTAACGTGCGTGCCTGGCTGTAGGGGCGTTAGCCTCATGTCGGTGCCGCTTTCAATTATTTTCTCCTTTTTCTGTTACATGGAGTTCTCTTTTTCTAATGAAAAAGATGGAACTGTACAGGAAGATCCGAATGTAAAGGATGGTCAGAATTAAGAAAAATCTTATGCAACATGCATAATGAACTAATTGAACGACGGTGCCAAAGATTAATATCTAGATCAGGAATATGAAATTTAATAGACCGTAAGTTTCTGTCCAACAAATCAAGATGAGCATCAGCAGCGGAAGACCAGACTGGCGAACAATACTCGAAACAAGGTAGAATGAAAGAATTAAAGCATTTTTTCAGAATAGATTGATCACCAAAAATCCTAAGACTTTCTCAATAACCCAATTTTTTGAGCAATCAAAGAAGACACAGACCTTATGTATTTCTCATTTGTCCTTGACCTACTTGCAATCATATTTGTTTTGTTAGGATTCAACTTCATACCCCATAATTTGCACCATGCACTAATTCTAGCTAAATCTCTATTAAGGGATTCACCAACCCCAGATCTACATTCAGATGGAATTGATATAAAGAGAGTAGCATCATCTGCATATGCAACAAGCTTGTTTTCTAAGCCAAACCACATGTCATGTGTATATAGTATGAAAAGTAATGGGCCAAGAACACTCTATATAATGTATATATAATGAATGAATGAATGAATGAATGAATGAATGTATGTATGTATGTATGTATGTATGTATGTATATATGTATGTATATAGTTACAGCTCCGCTAGGTCATTCTCTTATTAAAGGGCAATGATCTATATTCCTGTAGGATCACCTAACTTCCTATGAAGGGAAACAGCTTGATCAAAGGCCACATAAGTATAATGACACCACAATAATAAAATATGTATCTGATAATATAAATGTTATTTACTGAATACACAGGGAAAAATAAATTGTTTCTTTGTCCATTTATACATTATTCACTAAAATAGATAACAGTTTTCAACCATTTCTGTTAGTTTACTGTACTATTACATAACTCCAATTTTTTCTTGAATTTTCTCAAATCAGGTTCACTTTTCCAGTGATCCATTAGAGAATTCCGAATCTTTAAAGCTTCCTCCTTGTCTTTGTAAACGTACGCAAGTAATATTCTTAGGTTTGCTTCCGAGACCACATACTTATCACTCGTTTCACTACTCAGCAAATTCCACAGCGTAAGCTTTTCGTAAATTCTCGCAAATTCTGCATGTAGTTCACCGAAGTCTTCTTCTTGGGGATTCCGTGGAAAACTCGATATCTTTCCCATAAAGTAAAACAAATCTTCTCGCGCTGTTGCCGAGCGAACAGGAAATCCCCTTCCGTCGTCTTCGATATGATGCGTTGGGTCCGAAGGATCTCCCCGCTTGTGTTTCTTTTTCACTGAATGTAGATCCCCATTATCGCCGGGCAGATCTTTTCTCTTCTTGAAAACATGTACATCTTTTTGGGCTAGTGAACTAACCCCAGACGAGAATTCTGTACTTGTCGCGTGTTTCCGTTTCTGGCCTTTCTCAAGAGGAATACTGTTCAGCGTATCACTTTTGGCGTTCTGCATTTTAGCCAAGTCCTTTTCTTGGATGGCTAACAAATACTTTTCGACTTTTTTTTTGGCCTTTTCCTTTCTCCTCTTATCTTTGTCTATACCCTTATTCCCACATCTTTCCTTTCCAGGCTCAACTACAACTAGAGGTTTGTTGATTTGAGGAGGTCTGATACTTAGGAGAGATCGATTGTCGTGAGATTTCAGGTCAAGCTGCGGTGATGTGAGTGGCGTTGGGTCCACAGTGTTGGTAATTGTTTGAGGGGATTTTAGCTGACCAGTTTCTCCCTCCATACTATTATAATGATGCTGTCCATCTTTCAGAATACGAATTCGGGTCGGAAGTTTTTCAAGGTGCTGCATTTCTGTTTGGTTTTCACAATTTGTCCTGGTCTTCTCTTCCGTTTGTTTTTTCTTCTTTTTTGCCTCGACATCACAATGCGGCCGTTTATCTTTTATAATTTGATTCTGGAACGGCGATTTAATAATGTTCTGCTCATTTTCAAGGCACTGCATTTCTGTTTGGTTTTCACAAACTGTATTGGTCTTCTTTTCTGTTTGCTTTTTCTTCTTTTTTGCCTTAATGTCCGCACAATGCTGCCGTCTATCTCTCACGATTCGAATCCGGATTGGGGATTTAACGATATTCTGCTCATTTTCTTGACGTACCTCAGTCTTATTTACTGTTTCGTATTCATAACTTTTCTTAGTCTCGTTTGATACAACAAGTTTTGGTACCTTAGGCTCCAGATCGTCACTCCTCGAAAGTATTTCTGTACATCCAATCATGCCAGAACTGGTTGCCAATTTCTTGTGGCTCTTCTTGTGGAGAGCACTATCCGTTGCCTTATTTGTAATGCTCTTTTCAGAGGTACCATATTTGTGTTGCTCTTCCTCAGCAATGTTTAGAGAAACATTATTCTTAACATCTTTCTTTTCGTTAATTTCTTCTTTTGGTTCCTTGCTAACTACGTGAGCACTGACACTTGCGTTGTGCGTCTCAATTCTCAGCAAATCTCCAGCAGCCGAGTCCTTGTTTTTGCGGGACTTTGGGCAAGGTTTAATTGACTTTTTCTTGTGTTCAAGATGTCGTCTTTCTGTTTGGTGTTCAATATCCATTTTATTCTCAAGAGCCAGACATTGTTTCTTTTTCTCAGGCTGCATATCATCATTTCGAAGAGAGTTTCCTGTACAGTCACTCGTTACTGAACAGAATGCAGAGTTCAGTCCGTTGTTTTCCCTGGAGGAGAGGCTTTCAGCTTTCTCATAAATCTTACCCTTGCTCACTTTTCCAATCAAACAACTAACATCATTCTGTTCAGTTGTCTTATTCCCTTCACAAACTTCCACCAGTGGATCTTTGTTTGCCTGTAAAAGTGTTGGACTTCTGTTAGCCTGGTTACCCTGAGATTTCAAATCTTCATGTGATTTTACAGAGATCATATTTGCAATATCAACATCTTTCCTATTTGTAGACAGGACTGCATCTTGAATAGAGTCTTGCTTTTGTTCTGGGTTTTCTGACGATGACTCTTTCGTTGGTTCGCACAGTCCAGGCTGTTCTGATGACTTTTCTATTGATTTGCATAGCCCAGGCTGTACTAGAACATAATTCTTTTTTGCCTTTATGTCAGCACAATGCTGCTGTCTATCTTTCACAATTCGAATCCGGATTGGAGATTTAACGACATTCTGCTCATTTTCTTGCCGTACTTCAGTCTTATTTACTGTTTCGTATTCATAACTTTTCTTAGTCTCGTTTGATACAAGTTTTGGTACCTTAGGCTGCAGATCATCACTCCTCGAAAGTATTTCTGTACATTCAATCATGCCAGAACTGGTTGCCAATTTCTTGTGGCTCTTCTTGTGGAGAGCACTATCCGTTGCCTTATTTGTAATGCTCTTTTCAGAGGTACCAAATCTTTGTTGCTCTTCCTCAGCAATGTTTAGAGAAACATTATTCTTAACAACTTTCTTGTTAATTTCTTCTTTTGGTTCCTTGCTAACTAAGTGAGCACTGCCACTTGCATTATGTGTCTCAATTCTCAGCAAACCTCCAGCAGCCGAGTCCTTGTTTTTGCGGGACTTTGGGCAAGCTTTAAATGACTTTTTTGGACTTCTGTTAGCCTGGATACCCTGAGATTTCAAATCATGTGATTTTACTGAGATCATATTTGCAATATCAATATCTTTCCTAACTGTAGACTCTTGCTTTTGTTCTAGGTTTTCTGATGATGACTCTTTCGTTAGTTTGCATAGGCCAGGCTGTTCAACCGATGACTTTTCTTTTGATCTGCATAGTCCAGGCTGTTCTGATGACTTTTCTGTTGGCTTGTATAGTCCAGGCTGTTCTGATGACTTTTCCATTGATTTGAATGGTCCAGGCTGTTCAACCGATGACTTTTCTTTTGATTTGCATAGTCCAGGCTGTTCTGATGACTCTTCCGTTGCTTTGTATGTTCGGGGATGTTCCACAGATGACTCTTCTGTTGGCTTGCATAGTCCAGGCTGTTCTGATGACTTTTCTGTTGGCTTGTATAGTCCAGGCTGTTCTGATGACTTCTCTTTTGATTTGCATAGTCTAGGTTGTTCTGATGACTTTTCCATTGAATTGCATAGTCCAGGCTGTTCTGATGATTCTTCTGTTGGCTTGTATAGTCCAGGCTGTTCTGATGACTCTTCAGTTGGCTTGAATGATCCAGGATGTTCAAATGATGACTTTTCTTTTGATTTGCATAGTCCAGGCTGTTCTGATGACTCTTCCGTTGCTTTGTATGTTCGGGGATGTTCCACAGATGACTCTTCTGTTGGCTTGCATAGTCCAGGCTGTTCTGATGACTTTTCTGTTGGCTTGTATAGTCCAGGCTGTTCTGATGACTTTTCTGTTGGCTTGTATAGTCCAGGCTGTTCTGATGACTTCTCTTTTGATTTGCATAGTCTAGGTTGTTCTGATGACTTTTCCATTGAATTGCATAGTCCAGGCTGTTCTGCTAATTTTGAAACTCCAATCTCAGATATTTCATTCCTAAGTGCACTTCTAGAATTATTTTCACAGTTTTTTCCATGGTCTCGAGGACAAATGATGCTGGGAGAATACTCACCATCCCCTTTCTGAACATCATTGCCATTAGAATTCTTTGATTCTTCGTGATCACTCGATGTGAAGTTATCAGGATTTGGAACTAAGGACTCTCGCCTACTAGTTTTCTCCACAGCACCATTATCAATCGACTTATGTGACAGATCTTTGCCTTCCTCCATAACTAATGGCTGAACTGAGGGCCGAATGATCTTCCGATCATTTTCGAGATTCCCATTATCGACATTTGAGAGTGACAATGTGCTTTCAATGTGAAGCCCTCCTGATGATGAGGATGTTTTATGATGCTCTACAGGCAACGAAACAGGATTAGTTTTGAGTACAGAATTAAAGCCAGAGCCAGATACAGTACTTTTAGATAATTTATCTTGAAGTTCATCATTTGGTGGGATATCACACAGACTCCTATTGGTCTGTAATGGGAATAAACTATGAGAAGTTTCATCACTATGAGAATTCAGAGCATTCTGAGACCTTTCCTTTAAAGGTTTTAACAATGAAATATTCACATTAGGAATGACTGACCCACAATCACCAGTTTCCTCTTGAGAATTGGTGCTCTGGGACTGAGCAGACTCTTTAGCAAGAGACTGGGCAAGAGGGTGAACAGCTTTTTTATAAACCCCTGAAAGTGATAGTCTATTCTTGACAGGGGACTGCTCTGTCGATGGAAGATCCTTCGCAACGACTAGATTCTTGGACAGATTTGGCGAGACACAGCCAGCAGTTTTGACAGGATCTGTCCCAGGCATTTTACTAGCATGTCTACCTTCTGCGTAGTTGTCCTGGGGAATTAAAGTTTCCTGTCCCGTTGCTTTGACTCCAGATCCGTCCCTCACGTCCTGAGGTTTCCCCCTAGATTGTGGGGATTTGATGTGTTTTAGAAGTAATGCCACCGAACTCAATGCATGGGCGTCGACTTCTGCGTCATTTTCTTCCCCGGTTCTCAAATTCCCTCCACTGCACTTTTCACTGACGTCACTTCCGTTGCCATGTTTATAATTACAGTCTTCAGCATTTTTTGAACAATTCCCTGCTTGAAAGTGCTTGCAAAATATATTATCATCCTTTGGGAGAGAGTGAAGAAATTTACATTCTTTGCCTCTACTGCAATGCCTATTCTTTAAAAATGTTTTACATCTCTTTCTAAAATTTATATCAAAGACCTCTTCAGCTGATCCTTTCTTCTCCTTTTCTTCCCTCTTATCATCAGATATCTTCGCATGCTTATATATACAGTAAGACGCTTCATATTTACAATTTTGTGCCAAAAAATGTTGACACAAAATATTGTCATCTTTAGGCAACCGATGAAGAAAATAACAAGACCTCCCTCTGAAACATGACCTACCGGCTAAGTAGTGTCTACATCTCTGATTTCTTTTGGGATCATATGTTTCACCAACAGAAACTTGCTCTTCATTTCTTTTCTGACTTGAAGTGTTAGGCTCTTCATTTCTTTTCTGACTGGAAGTGTTAAAATCGACAAGTTTTTTCACTTTGGAAGACTTAAGGTTTTCCTCGACGACTTCTTCTTTAGCCACACTGTTTGCTGAGATACGGACTTCAGAACCCGCACTTGCGATATTCCCACAAATTCCTTCCTTCAAATCCTTCTTTCCCTCTTCATGCTTGAGGCTAGTTTCTGCTTGAGTTCTCGAACTAATTCCCGATTCGAAGTCTCGACTCGCTCTATTGTCGTCTTTTGGCAAAGAATGAAGGAATGGGCAAGCATTTCCAAGTAAGCAATTCCTATTTTCCATATAATTTTTGCACATTTTCTTCAAATCACAATCATGCTTTGGCGACACTTTCTCTACAACTAAGTTACCTTGATTCTCCTTCTTTTCTTCTTTTTTCTCGTGATTTTCATCATTCGAAAATGATGCCGAGCTTGGTTTCAAAGACGGGGATTCTTTTTCTTCGTCTATAACAATATCGTCAATGACAATAGGTTCATTTTTAAATTCCCCCAGGCACTCTACATCAGGCTCTGATGATGTCAATACAGACTTTGGATTCCCCCCATCTTGGACACAGGTCTTCGAAGCCTGAGCTGTTTCTTCCAATCTCTTTCGAGGAATTATCTCTTTCATCCATACTTCTTTCAACATGTTAAAGCTATTGAAATTGAAAAAATCTACAAATCCCGTCTTTGTCCTTATCAACGAGTCTCTCTCTATTTTCATGTTGGTAAACCTGTTGTTATATCTTGGAGGTTCAATGTACGGTCTTACTCCCGGCGTACTTCCTGATTTTGATCTATTTCCAACATCTACTGTTATTTGAGCCTTGAATGAGGCTGTACACCAATCGCCCCAACCACTACCAGCTTGGGGTGTGCGGTGCAACGTAAATTCGTTTCCAGAAGCATGGCTAGTGCTGGGTAGCGAAAGACTCTCGTGTGGCGACCAGGCAGCGCTGCCCGAAGGAGGATAATGAGGAGCCCTATCATCAAAACTACTACTACTTCCCATACCATAGCCAGGATTCAAGTTAAAGTCGCTGCGAACGTGAAACGAGTTCAGGAAACCTCTTCTGCTTTTGAATAATTCGGAGTTTTCATCATAATCTGCTGGGTGCATTTTCTGAAAGATAAAGAACATATATGAGATATTTCCTGTAATTTTCACTTAAGTTCAATAAACATTGAATTATGGAAACAACATACACATGCAAACTGTACTTTATCACAAATTCTTAAAAGTATAATCTGTATTTTTCCTAATTATATAAACATAAGTCTTTCAAAAGGAGTATAATTTCGGTGTTCAAAGAGTAAGCCCTCCCGTCTACCTGGCCGAGAAACCCTAAATTTGGCACTAACCAAGGACTTGCAGGCTGTTGAAGAAAGCCGCGTAACTTAAAACGACTCCGGATAGTATTTTAAAGTTTGCAATTTGTTACTACACATACAGTGGAACCTCTACATACGATTGTCTTTACATACAATTGTTCCTACATCCAAAGTAAAATTCCATCAAATTTTTGTCTCGACACCCGAAGTAATGCTCCAACATCCGATGTAGATCTTGTTTATGCCGGTAGATGGCAGCACGTAAGAGGGACGCCATTGAGCGTCGAGTGCTCTGTTCTCTGTTCTTGTGTGTATCGTGTGGTTGTCCTCTGTTTGGTCTGTTAGTAACAGTGCTTATTTTCTTCCTTTTCTCACATTTCCTTTTTGATTTTACCAATAATCCTGGTGCCTAAGAAGCTAAGTTTCAGTACACGTAGTGGTAAGAAAAGGAAGAAGGCAATTCTTTCATTAGAATTGAAGCAAGAAATTATAGAAAAACATGAGAGCATTGTGCATGTGAGTGATATGGCTAAACAATATGGCCGGAATAGGCCTATGATCTCGATGATCATCAAGCAGAAGGCAGCCATTAAAGTAGATAAACCATCAAAAGGGATCACCATTATTACAAGACATCGTAACAATACCCTGGAAGAGATAAAACGCCGTTTGTTGATAGGGATAAAGGACAAAGAGATTGTTGGCAACGA
The DNA here is from genome assembly GCF_036898095.1 of Palaemon carinicauda. NCBI lineage: Eukaryota > Metazoa > Arthropoda > Malacostraca > Decapoda > Palaemonidae > Palaemon > Palaemon carinicauda. The sequence goes on from NW_027168605.1 coordinate 124,500, forward strand.
TCATTTGTGAGAAGGGCCAGTGTGATGAACAGAAAGAAAGAAAAAAGTGAAGCAAAGAAAACCAAGATAGCATTAACAAGCTCTTTTAAAAAAGCCCTCTCTCTTTTTCTGTTTCTCTCTAAACATAGCATTAACATGTTCTATCAATAAAATTCTCTCTCTCTCTCTCTCTCTCTCTCTCTCTCTCTCTCTCTCTCTCTCTCTCTCTCTCTCTCTCTCTCTCTCTCTCTCTCGTTCTTCTTCGCCGTTATAGTGTTAGAGACCTCTATTATTTTTTTCCGAGAGAGTACATATGACAAATTTGGAGATAATTTGTATTTTTCCTAACCATACAAACCTTAGCTATTTACATTGGGTTTACTTTTGGCGTAGCTGAAATTGACAAGCCAATAGAATTTTAACGAGGGTTAACTACCCCCGCGCTAGTTAGCAAGGGGGTAGGGGAAGGGGTAGCTTGCTACCCCTCCCCCCTACACACCGGTGAGTTGTCTCACTTCACTTAGAGGTAGGACTTGTCTTGGGGGACCGGGTTGGCAGCCAAATACTGTATGTGTAAATAGCTAAGGTTTGTATGGTTAGGAAAAATACAAATTATCTCCGAATTTGTCATTTGTTCCGTAACCGAAATACAAACCACGCTATTTACATTGGGTGACTTACCCCTTAGAAAGGGTGGAAAGTCCCCAGCCTTACTGGCTTTGGCTTTACCCGGGGACTCAGAATCCGAGTGAGTAGCACTCGAGAAAAGGAGTCCCTGCGCCTCTCAAGTTCCTTGTTCCGCAAGGAACGTGAGGCCTACATAAGCTGTGTGTGGAGGAATAAAATGTGACTCGTCCTAGGAAGTTGACTTGGAGTCTTTTAGATAGGAATCTAGGCTAGGACGTTACCAATACCACCTCGTCAGGGTATGGGGGACGCGACAGTATTAACTTAATACTAGAAACACAAGGGAGCATGGTTTACCTGCAGAGGTTGAGGTCAGCTATGCGGAGACCGGGATGCTGCTTTCCCCATGAGAGGGGAGGATGAAGAAAGAAGTAAGGGCCAGACATACTCTTTCATTCACGCAGACTAAAACCGGGTAACAACGGCCTCAACCTTCTGCTACTTGTCCATTAAGGAGCCAGAGGTTAGACCAGCTGTTGTGCAGCCACCACAGGGCCGATAGAAAAGGTATCGAGGCTCCTCTGGGTCATGTCCTGCAGGTAGTGGGCTGTGAAGGTCGTTTGATGCTTCCAGACACCAGCTTGTAGCGCCTGCATCACAGAGAAGTTTCTCTTGAAGGCCAGGGACGTAGCGATGCCCCTGACGTCGTGTGCCTTAGGGCGACGTGACGGAGGAGGGTCAGGAGTCAAGGCGTGGTGGATGACTCTCCGAATCCCAGCCGAGATGGTGTTTTTGGTGACCCTCCTCTTCGTCCTGCCTGTGCTTATGAACAACGCTTGCACGCGGGGACGAACTGCAGCTGTCCTCTTCAAGTAACGCCTCAGACTCCTCACTGGGCATAATAGCAGATGGTCTGGGTCACTTGTTACAGAAAGGAGACTCGTGACCCTGAAGGAGTCTAACCGTGGGTCCGGCACTCCAGGGTTCTGAGTCTTGGCAACAAACTCAAGGACGAACCTGAACGTTACCTCCCCCCATCCCCTTGAATGGGCGATGTCGTACGAGAGACCATGAAGTTCACTAACTCGTTAGGCAGAGGCCAACGCGAGTAGGAAAGCCGTCTTCAGAGTCAGGTGGCAATCAGAGGCCCGGCGTAATGGTTCGAAGGGAGGTCTCTTAAGAGCCCTGAGAACCCGAACCACGTTCCAAGGAGGAGGTCTCACTTCCGACTGAGGGCAGGTAAGCTCATAGCTACATATGAGTAGAGAGAGTTCTAGCGAGGAAGAAATGTCCACTCCTTTCAGTCTAAATGCCAGGCTTAAGGCTGAGCGATAGCCTTTCACCGCCGAGACCGAAAGGCGCATTTCCTCCCGCAAATAAACGAGAAACTCCGCTATTGCTGGCATAGTGGCATCGAGTGGAGAGATACCCCTCCCACGACACCAACCACAGAAGACTTTCCACTTCGTCTCGTAGACTCCCGCAGAGGACTTTCGCACGTGACGAGACTTTCTCTCCGCAACCTGTTGCGAAAAGCCTCTCTCCGTGAGGAGACGCTGGATAGTCTCCAGGCGTGAAGCCGAAGCGAGGCTACGGCTTTGTGGAAGATGGTCCAATGTGGTTGTCTGAGTAGCTCGTGTCGTGGGGGGAGCTCTCTCGGAAGCTCCGTCAGGAACTGCAGAAGGTCCGGGAACCATTCCGCGTGATGCCATAGCGGAGCTATCAGGGTCATAGACAGGTTGACCGATAGTCTGGTCCTGTTGAGCACCCTTCTCATCAGACAGAACGGTGGGAAGGCATACTCGTTGATGTTGTCCCACCGTTGTTGGAAAGCATCTTGCCAGAGGGCCTTGGGGTCCAGGACTGGGGAGCAGTACAGAGGCAGCTTGAAATTCAAGGCTGTCGCGAACAGGTCCACCGTCGGGAACCCCACAAAGTCAGGACTTTGTTGGCTATCTGAGGATCCAAAGACCACTCGGTACTCACTATCTGCGAAGCCCTGCTCAGACTGTCGGCGAGCACATTCCTCTTGCCAGGAATGAAGCGAGCTGATAGTGTTATCGCGTCGACTTCGGTCCACCTCAGAATCTCTACCGCAAAATGGGATAGCTGTTGAGAAAAAGTACCTCCCTGCTTGTTGATATAAGCCAGTACCGTGGTGTTGTCGCTCATCACCACCACGGAGTGGCCCGCCAGGGTCTGTTGGAACTGTTGAAGAGCCAGAAATACGGCCTTCATCTCTAGCAGGTTGGTGTGCAGGTGCTTTTCTGATTCTGACCAAAGGCCTGAGATCCTCTGGTTCAGAATGTGGGCCCCCCACCCTTCTTTTGACGCGTCCGAAAACAACGTCAAATCCGGGGGAAGGACGAGAAGATCCACTCCCTTTCATAGGTTCTCGTCGATCAGCCACCACCGTAGGTCTGCCTGTTCCGAGGGTCCTATCGGGACCAGAGAGTCCGGGGAATAAGAGCCCTGACTCCACCGGGACTTGAGCCGCCATTGCAGGGATCTCATCCTGAGACGGCCGTTCGGGACCAGACGGGCCAGGGAGGCTAGGTGACCTAAAAGACGCAACCATGATTGGGCTGGAAGCTCTTCCCGCCCTCAGCCTTGCTATCCTGTCGTCTGATGGAAAGGCTTTGTGGAGATTGGTATCTAATAACATGCCTAGATAAACCAGTCGCTGGGACGGCTGCAGAGAGGACTTCTCTAGATTTACCATGATCCCTAGATCTTGGCAAAGTCCCAGAAGCCTGTCTTGGTGCCGAAGAAGGGTCGACTCCGAGTCTGCCAGGATCAGCCAGTCGTCCAGATAACGGAGGAGACGGATGCCGTTCCTGTGCGCCCATGACGAAATCAGGGTAAACTCTCTGGTGAATACCTGAGGTGCTGTGGAGAGACCGAAGCACAGTACCTTGAACTGGTAGGTCTTGCTGTCTAGGCTGAATCTCAAGTACTTCCTGGAAGACGGATGGATTGGGATCTGGAAGTACGCGTCCTTCAGATCCAGCGTGCACATGAAGTCTTGTGGTCTCACGGCAAGTCTGACCGTGTCCGCTGTCTCCATGCTGAACGGAGTTTGCTTGACAAACTTGTTCAGAGCCAAGAGGTCGATGACGGGTCTCCAGCCTCCAGACGCCTTCTTTACAAGAGAGTGTCGACTGAAGAAGCCTGGGGAGCCGTCGACGAACTCCTGGAGAGCATCCTTCTTGAGCATGGTCTCGACTTCTGCCCGAAGGGCCAGCCCCTTTGCCGATCCCATGACATAGGAGCTCAACGACACTGGATTCGCTGTCAGGAGAGGTTGAGATGTCGTGAATGGAACGCGATAACCTTGGCCGATCACGGAGACCGTCCAAGAATCAGCCCCATGTTGCTGCCACCTGTGCACGCAACTTTGTAGGCATCCCCCCACAGGTGGACACACAGGGGGACTGCCACTTCTAGCGTTTACGGCCACGGCCGCTCCCTCTAGAGGTTTTGCCTCCCCTGGAGGACTTACCACCCTTCTTGTCCTTGACAGGAAAGGGCTGAGGCTTAGACACCTTCGTCTTAGCTGCCGGAGCCTACTTCGGTGTCCTGCGAGGCTGCTGTTGATATTGCTATAGAGCTGGAGGCTTGTAGGGCCGAGATGCGAGGGCGGCTTGACTTCCTCCACCTCTCAGCTGTGCGTTCCACGTCTTTGGGCTCAAACAAGCTTCCTCCAAGGATGGAGGAGTGTCTGAGCCTGCAGACATCCACGGCGGGGACCTTCGGGTGGAACTTCTCGGTCACCGCATCACGACGCTTCAACACCGAGTTGGCCCACAGGTTGGTAACCTGGTGGGCCAGGAACTCGATGGAGCGAGTGCCCGAGAGGAGGAAGGTCTCCAGGGCCTTCCTATTGCTCTCCTTAGACAAGTCTTCGGAGCGCAATAGGATGCCCAGAGAACCCAGCCAGACATCCAGCCACGCAGTGGCCTGCATGGCACACTTCACGACCTTCTCCTAGCTCAGGATCTCCGACGCCGAGAATGTCACCTGCCGAGCGGAGAGCTTCTCAAGCGGAATTCCCCTTGTAAGCTCTTCCACCGAGTGGTGGAGGGGAAGAGCTAGGCTGGACTCCCCCATGATCTCCAAATATCTCCTCTGATGTAAACGAGGAGGTGGGAGGAGTCTGTTCCCAGCAGAGGAATGGCTGGAGGCGGCGAGGTCCGAGAGCTGAGCGTCGACCTTGTCTCTGGCACTCTTCACCCCCCTGGGACCAGGGCAAAGCCATGCTGGTCTTCGGGGGCTTCTGAGTACCATACACTGGTCCAGGACCGTGTCCTTGCCTTCGCGAGGGGCGATCTCCGGGTCCTTGAACCTGTTGAGCTGCCTCATCAGATTTAAGACCTCCCAGAAGGCGTGCTCAGACTCATGCTGCTCTCCTCCCTGTGGACTGGCAGCTAAGTCTCCCGTCCCCAGAGGCTCTTCTTGGGGAGACACGTGGACGTTCTCCCGGGGTCTGGTTGGCTCCTGACGAATCCGCGAAGACGACTTCGGAATTGTCTTTGAGTCCTTGGGTTCCCTCCTGGGCGGGATACAGGACTCCAGCAAAGAGGTCTGGAAGGTACCTTCCATGCGAATCGCTTCTCCTCCTCGAGGAGGGGTCTCTCCCCTTGGTGCCGAGGGAGATGTCCCCGCCTCTCTGGACTCTCCTGAGGACGGAAAGGCCTCGTCTACAGGAGAAGGAGAAAACGACTGCGAAGGGGATGGAGCCTTCCTGACGGACCTCTTAGGAGCCAACTTCTCCCTGGGAGAAGTCACCACGAAGTCCACTCCTCTCCTTCTCTTCAGCGGGGGCGTGTCTGTCCTTGGCTTGAGGACCAAACCAAGACTGATGAGATACGGACGCAGTGTCCGTAATTCCCGCTGGAGGGAAGGGGATCGCCTGACCCTTCGGAGTGGACGCAACGGGGCCTACCTGCAAAGAAGAAAGGGAAGAATGTTGCTTAGACCTCTCCGACGATTCTTCCTGGTCCTGAGAGAGAGACCTGCGCTTGCGCGGTGGCGATCCTGAAGGCGATCTGGAAGCACGCGTCCCTGCCGCAGTCACGAGCATGCGGAACCCGGCGGGAATGGGGGTCGTAATGGGGGACGCGCAGAAGAGGATTCAAGGAATCGCGCGCGGGGGGCTGTTGGAGCGCGGGTGCGTAGTCGCGCGGGGATAAACGCGCGCGGGCGCGTTCGTGCGTGGGCAAGTGGGCGTGCGGGTGAGTGGGCGCGCGGGTGAGTGGGCGCGCGGGCGAGTGGGCGCGCGGTCGAGTGGGCGAGTGGGCGCGTAAGTGAAAAAGCGCGTGAGGGAAGCGGAGATCACTGTTGCTCAGGAGAACGGCAAGGCGCAGGAGATCGATGGCATCCTGGAGATCTGTGGCGCGTGGGTGAGCGATGGCGAGGTGGCGAGCGATGGCGCGTCGGCGAACGCTGGCACGTGATGGCGCATGATGGCGTGTTGGCGAGCGATGGCGCGTAGTACGCGCAGGCGAACGACCGCGCACAAGCGATTTGACGAGTGTGCGCGTAGGAGACTTATGGCGATCTATGTCAAGGTGGCGCTGGCGCGTAGGAGAGCGCTTGTGCGCAGGCGATGGATCGCGCGGGCGCTCAGGAGATCGCAGAAGCTCTGGAGATCGCTGGCGTGCAGGAGACCGCTGACACGCAGGAGATCACTGGCGTGCAGGAGACCGCTGACACGCAGGAGATCGCTGACGCGCAGGGGATCGCTGGCGCGCAGGAGGGTGTCGACGCGTAGATTGCTGGGGCGCAGAATCAGGTGGCGTGGCGACGCGCAAAGGCGAACGCTCGCGGACGGGCTCAGGATATGAAGGCGCATGTGCGCGCGGGCGCGTGGGCGCGCAGGAACACTTGAAGTGCGCGCTGTTGCGCAGGCGAAGATGGACGAACAGGAACGCGTGGGCGAGGAGTAGTCAGGTCCTTGCCTGCGTCCAGATCCGAAGATCTAGGGCGCATGGGTGAGCGTTGGCGCGCAGGGCGAGTATCAGGAACAAGGTGCGCAGATGCGCGTTGACGAGCAGGAGATTGCGTGCGCTCAGGAGACCGCTGGAGCGCTGGGCGCAACAGGAACAGGAGGATGTTGACTGCTAACAGGAGAGCGCTGGCGAGCAGGAGAGAGCTGACGATCAGAAGAGCGCTGGCGAGCAGGCGAACGTTGATGAGCAGGTGAGCGCTGGCGCGGCGAGTCAGGTGGCTGCAGCTCTGGAGAGCGCTTACGCGCTACTGCGCGTGAACGCGCAGTTGGGCGCACAAGGGAACCCTGACACGCAAGGGAAGCCCCCACACCGTGGGAGACATCCCTTTGCCCCGAAGGGACTGTTGCCCATCGGATGACGAGATCAGGAGGCGCCTGCTGCGCATCTGCGCCGGAGGTGGTAGGTCTGGTAGGCGTAGGAGATCGCGAGAAGGATGTGGCTGCTACGGTCTGCTCCTGATGAGGAGAATCCTCATCAGAGGAAGGAGGTGGTGACGACTCGAAGAGGCGCCTCTTGACTCCCTTATAGGCAGACGGGAGGCCCCTGCAGCGAAGAGGAGAGGACGACGAGCCTTACGGCGAAGGCGGCCACGAGGGAGGTCATCAGGATCGTCGGTCCTCTGAAGAGGAAGTCTCTGTCAGTGCGCTCCCCTGAGGGGGAGGCGTACCCGCAGGAGAGACCGTGGGACCCACCTTCCCCCTTGAAGGATGTTCGGAAGGGGGAGGAGGGCCTTCAGCAACGTCCGCAACATCAGCTACAGCAGAGGTTTGACAGCCTCTGCCACAACCACGTCGACAATAGACAGAGGGTCTACCTCTGCTATCACCGGCGACTGTTTGACAGTGGCCCCCAACTGGATAAGGTCAAACAGGGCTTCCTTGGAGGGCAAGCCCTTAAGCCCCAAGGAAGCCCAAAGCTGAAAGAGATCATCATTAGACATGGAATTAGGGTCATCAACATGAGAATCAAAATCCTCCCCCAGAGAGGGAGGGGGAGCCGCCCCGCTATGGGAGGCGACGCTCTCTCCCGCACCCCGAGATCGGGAAACAGAACAAGGGTCTACGCTACCACTCGGCGGTCTCTCACGAGAGGCCGGCCGAGCGGGAGCTTCGGAGGAGGTTTGGGCAGCGGAAGAAGAGTCCCTGGAGCCTTCCTCTTTCAAGGCAACCCTTGAAGGAGAAAGGTCTGTCTTGGACTTCTTCTTACGCCGGCGGGCAAACCTCTCCACTGGGAGGTAGACCACTCCCTGCACTCACTACAAGTTACTTCCTTATCACACCGTTGACCTCGACACTGCGGGCAAAGGGTGTGGGGATCCATTTCCACCGCCGACATGAGGGTACCACAGGGGCGGCCGGAGAGTATGATAGTGATAAAAGGGAGAGGCCAACTTCCAAACACACAAGTCTGAGGAAAAGAAAAAAAAAGATTAAGGCTGTCAAAAGCGAGGACGAGAGACAGACACGTCTGCACATCGTCCGAGCCAAAAGTGAAGTGAGACAACTCACCGGTGTGTGGGAGGGAGGGGTAGCAAGCTACCCCTTCCCCTACCCCCCTTGCTAACTAGCGCGGGGGTAGTTAACCCTCATTAAAATTCCATTGGCTCGTAAATTTTAGCTACGCCGAAAGTAAACCCAATGTAAATAGTGGCGTTTGTATTTTGGTTACGGAACAATTGTCATTTACTGAATAAATTTCCTTGAAGAATATTTTATCATTTTGAAATATTTAGATTATACAGAATTTCTTGTTTCACATGCATGTAATTTTATATAGATAAAAACTTAAATACCTGTATAAACTGACCAGAAGAAAAGAGTAACAAATACACAGAAGTCATAGGTAACTTTTCATGTTGAAGCCCTCAAACCTGAAAGGCATAAAAGAAAATCTTAAGAATGCACCGTTTGATTTACAATTGCGTGAAATGATCCAAGAAATAGATTAGAAAGTCCTCAACATATACCCTTACTTTATTCCATTAGCCGTTTGCAAGTTGAATTGATTGGACGTACAGTAGAATTTTGGCCTATAGTCCATTTCTTTTAGCGATGCATATTTGCACCGACTCGCGGCGGTGCCCTTTGAGCTCGGAAAAGTTTCCGGATCGCTGATTGGTTGGACAAGATAATTCTAACCAATCCGCGTTCAGGAAACTTTTCCGAGCTAGAAGGGCACCACCGCGAGTCGGTGCAAATATGCATCGCTAAAAGAAATGGACTATAGTGCAGGCTTCACCGAACTCTCGTGCCAACGATTTTCAGCTCCAAAAATAAGCAAATAGTCCTGTCTCATATTGCCATTATCATCTTGCTTACTGCATTAAATTATTTAATATTGTTTTGATTCCAAGGTTTCATAATGAACTTTTGATACATCTGAAAATTTATTATTTCGGTTGAATTTGTGTTTGTATCTCCAATTGTCTGTTAAGTTGAGGACCTTGCAAATCTTTCAAATTTCATGGCTGATGAAAATCATGTCCTTCAGGTCAGGTAACCGTACAGCATTAGATAAGAAGCTCATCCTTTACTTGACCAATTACAGTCGTATAGAAAATCCTTTTAAAACTTTTAAAACAGTATAATGACTGAACCACAGTCTAGGCTAAATAAACTCGAATCATGTTGTGCACATACTGGACACACAGTTTAATCTAAGCTAGTACTTGAGAATGAACCCCACAAAAATCAGAAATTTTAATATTTGTATTTCTTTTAAATATACAAACCTGAATCTTGTAATAGAATTGTTTCAACTTTTAACGAAGTAATTACAGTCGCCAGTGGGTGGAAGGTAGGCCCCACCCAGTCGCCAGTGGGTGGAAGGTAGGCCCCACCTAGTCGCCAGTGGGTGAAAGGTAGGCCCCACCCCGTCGCCAGTGGGTGGAAGGTAGGCCCCACCCAGTCGCCAGTGGGTGGAAGGTAGGCCCCACCCAGTCGCCAGTGGGTGGAAGGTAGGCCCCACCCTGTCGCCATTGGGTGGAAGGTAGGCCCCACTCAGTCGCCAGTGGGTGGAAGGAAGGCCCCACCCAGTTGCCAGTGGGTGGAAGGTAGGCCCCACCCAGTCGCCAGTGGGTGGAAGGAAGGCCCCACCCTGTCACCATTAGGTGGAAGGTAGGCCCCACTCAGTCGCCAGTGGGTGGAAGGAAGGCCCCACCCAGTTGCCAGTGGGTGGAAGGTAGGCCCCATCCAGTTGCCATTGGGTGGAAGGTAGGCCACACCCAATTGCCAGTGGGTGAAAGGTAGGCTCACTCAGTCGCCAGTGGGTGGAAGGTAGGCCCCACCCAGTTGCCAGTGGTTGGAAAGTAGGCCTAACTCAGTCGCCAATGGGTGGAAGGTAGGCCCCACCCAGTCGCCAGTGGGTGAAAGGTAGGCCCCACCTAGTCGCCAGTGGGTGGAAGGTAGGCCCCACCCAGTTGCCAGTGGGTGGAAGGTAGGCCCCACCCAGTTGCCAGTGGGTGGAAGGTAGGCCCCACCCAGTTGCCAGTGGGTGGAAGGTAGGCCCCACCCAGTTGCCAGTGGGTGGAAGGTAGGCCCCACTCAGTCGCCATTGGGTGGAAGGTAGGCCCCACCCTGTCGCCATTGGGTGGAGGGTAGGCTCCACCCTGTCGCCATTAAGTGGAGGGTAGGCCCCACCCTGTCGTCAGTGGGTGGAAGGTAGGCCCCACTCAGTCGCCAGTGGGTGGAAGGTAGGCCCCACCCAGTTGCCAGTGGGTGGAAAGTAGGCCTAACTCAGTCGCCAATGGGTGGAAGGTAGGCCCCACCCAGTCGCCAGTGGGTGAAAGGTAGGCCCCACCTAGTCGCCAGTGGGTGGAAGGTAGGCCCCACCCAGTTGCCAGTGGGTGGAAGGTAGGCCCCACCCAGTTGCCAGTGGGTGGAAGGTAGGCCCCACTCAGTCGCCAGTGGGTGGAAGGTAGGCCCCACCCAGTTGCCAGTGGGTGGAAAGTAGGCCTAACTCAGTCGCCAATGGGTGGAAGGTAGGCCCCACCCAGTCGCCAGTGGGTGAAAGGTAGGCCCCACCTAGTCGCCAGTGGGTGGAAGGTAGGCCCCACCCAGTTGCCAGTGGGTGGAAGGTAGGCCCCACCCAGTTGCCAGTGGGTGGAAGGTAGGCCCCACTCAGTCGCCAGTGGGTGGAAGGTAGGCCCCACCCAGTTGCCAGTGGGTGGAAGGTAGGCCACACCCAGTCGCCAGTGGGTGGAAGGTAGGCCCCACCCAGTCGCCAGTGGGTGGAAGGTAGGCCCCACCCTGTCGCTATTAGGTGGAGGGTAGGCCCCACCCTGTTGCCAGTGGGTGGAAGGTAGGCCCCACTCAGTCGCCAGTGGGTGGAAGGTAGGCCCCACCCAGTTGCCAGTGGGTGGAAGGTAGGCCCCACTCAGTCGCCAGTGGGTGGAAGGTAGGCCCCACCCAGTTGCCAATGGGTGGAAGGTAGGCCACACCCAGTCGCCAGTGGGTGGAAGGTAGGCCCCACCCAGTTGCCAGTGGGTGGAAGGTAGGTCCACTCAGTCGCCAGTAGGTGGAAGGTAGGCCTCACCCATAGTTGTGACTGGCTAGATTCTGGATATCGGATATGATCTCTGGCTCAAAGGGGAATAACTTGTGATATACAAAATTTCATGCGATATTCCCATTTTCAATGTCAAGGCTAAGGCTCCGAGCAGTATTGAGAGTCAAAACCCCATTTGACGCCCATGTCCAGGACTCATGCAAGGTCGACTTGTGAGACATTAGGACCTGATATCCCAAAAATGGCTTGAGTTCTTGGAGAAGAAGATTGACCAAAGCTCCTTGTGAGCCCCGGCTACAAGTGTTTCTCATTATTTCTATTAATATTATTATATGCTAAGCTACAACTCTAGCTGGAAAAGCATGATGCTATAAGTCCAAGGTAAACATAATCCAGTGAGGGAAGGAAACAAGGACATAAACAAACTACAAGATACAAATAAACAATTAAAATAAAACATTCCATTTCATCAAATTAGATCCTTTACATATAAACTATAAAAACTTAAAAAACACACAAGAAGGAACAGAAATTAAATAAAACAGCATGCATGATTGTACCCCCAAGCAAGAGAACTCTAAATTAAGACAGTGGAAGGCAATGGTACTGAGGCTATGGCACTACCCAAGACTAAAGAACAATTATTTGATTATGGAATGTTCTTCCCCAAGAAGAGCTGCTTACCATAGCTAGAGAGTCTCTTCTACCCTTACCAAGAGGAAGGTTACCACTGAACAATTACTTAGCAGCACTATACTTAACCCCTTTTTGGTAACCGAAAAGCTGAACTAGTTAGTTAAGCCTCAGGAGAGTAGGTATGAGGTAGAGTTTCTCAGTACAGTACTCTACTTACTATCAAACACATCAGCCAAAAGGGTAGCCTTTTATCTTGTATAGTGAGTGACATTGCCATTTGATTTACGTAAAGAAGGAACTGTTAACCCTTTTACCCCCAGGCTATTTGGAAATTTCCAACCCTTAACCCCCAGGGGGTTATTTTTTTCCCAGCACATTTTGCAGTATATTTTTTTTAAATTGCTCTAACAGCCTTAATTTTTGTCATAGAGAGGTCAGGTTGGTCTCATTCTCTTGGAAAATGCCTGAATTTTCTCAAAAAATTATCAAAAATAGGAAAAAAAAATTTTATAGAATTTTTTTGCAAGGACGTACCGGTACGTCCATGGGGGTAAAGGGATGGCTTTTGTGAAACGTACCAGTACGTCCTTTGGGGGTAAAAGGGTTAAGTCAACAATAAAGAGTGCAGATTTAACGGTAGCCCACCTTTTATGTTCCTGGGTTGTAGCTTCTGGCTCGTACCAGATAGGGTTTTTTTATGATCAAATTGTATTCCTTTTTAATGGAAGCATAGACTCTGAGCATCTGTTCTTAGCTTATTATCATTATCCAAATTCAAATCTGATCTGTTACCTTTCCAAAGATGATAAGCCTCCTGTTTCTCCAAAAACCTGAAGACTTATCTTTTTAGAAAGTGCTATAATAGTGACCTGAAAACTATTAAGCCTGAATACAAATGCTAGCGAAATAACTGATAACGATACAGAGCAAAATATTAACTGGAGAGAAATTATTTTTTCACACACCAGGGCCAGCCTGAACAGACCTTTAGTGTTTGGTGGAGGGCGAGAAATAAACCCCTAAAAGTAAAAGTAAGTAAGTAGTATACTTAGATCCAAGCGATTGTCATTCAGAGGCATATTCCAAAATTTTCAAGACATGGATATAGGACAAAATGATCTGAAAACACATTTATTTAAAATGAAAAGGGAAAAAAATAAAAACATTTAGAGAAGGCTGAAAATAAACCGGGAGCTCAATGGCTTGTAGGAACAAATCAGAAAAAATTCTCAACATAACCTACTCTAACCTATTAAATAACCTTCATATAAGACGAGGTACAAAATTTGAGCAAATTTTTATGAATTTACCTCTTATCGGTAGTATAAGACGACTGCTCAATCGTAAAACCATCTGGGTTACTGGGTATAGCCTAGGCTAGCTTTTGCAACACCAGATAGCTTATGTATCCTTATAAATTAAAAATGTTATTTTTATTAATAAAATAAATTTTTGAATATACTTACCCGATAATCATGTAGCTGTCAACTCCGTTGCCCGACAGAATTCTATGGAGGGATACGCCAGCTATCACAATACTAGAAGGGGGTGTATTTACCAGCGCCACCTGTGGCCAGGTACTCAAGTACTTCTTGTTGACACCTCCTCAATTATTCCTCGGTCCACTGGTTCTCTATGGGGAGGAAGGGAGGGTCGATTAAATCATGATTATCGGGTAAGTATATTCAAAAATTTATTTTATTAATAAAAATAACATTTTTCAATATTAAACTTACCCGATAATCATGTAGCTGATTCACACCCAGGGGGGTGGGTGAAAACCAGTGTACAAGATTAAAGGATAGCTAAGTATCCCATATTTCATATAATCAGTTATCCACAATAACAATGAAATAATAAGTACCTGGTAAGGAAGACGACTTGAACCGTTACTCTGCCTTTAATAAGATCGTCTTCCTTACTGAGCGCAGCGTTCCTCTTGGGAGGCTGAATCAACTCAAAGGTGCTAAAGTATACAGGGCTGCAACCCATACTAAAGGACCTCATCACAACCTTTAACCTTGGCGCTTCTCAAGAAAGAATTGACCACCCGCCAAATCAACAAGGATGTGGAAGGCTTCTTAGCCGACCGTACAACCCATAAAAAGTATTCAAGAGAAAGGTTAAAAAGTTATGGGATTATGGGAATGTAGTGGCTGAGCCCTCGCCTACTACTGCATTCGTTGCTACGAATGGACCCAGGGTGTAGCAGTACTCGTAAAGAGACTGGACATCTTTGAGATAGAATGATGCGAACACTGACTTGTTTCTCCAATAGGTTGCATCCATAACACTCTGCAGAGAACGGTTCTGTTTGAAGGCCACTGAAGTAGCCACAGCTCTCACTTCATGTGTCCTTACCTTCAGCAAAGCAAGGTCTTCTTCCTTCAGATGAGAATTTGCTTCTCTAATCAGAAGCCTGATGTAGTAAGAAACTGAGTTCTTAGACATTGGTAGAGAAGGCTTCTTGATAGCACACCATAAGGCTTCTGATTGTCCTCGTAAAGGTTTTGACCTTCTTAGATAGTACTTAAGAGCTCTAACTGGGCAAAGTACTCTCTCCAGTTCGTTCCCCACCATGTTGGACAGGCTTGGGATCTCGAACGACTTAGGCCAAGGACGGGAAGGAAGCTCGTTTTTAGCCAAAAAACCGAGCTGCAAGGAACATGTAGCCGTTTCAGATGTGAAACCTATGTTCCTGCTGAAGGCGTGGATCTCACTTACTCTTTTACCTGTTGCTAAGCACACGAGGAAAAGAGTTTTTAATGTGAGGTCCTTAAAAGAGGCTGATTGGAGCGGTTCAAATCCTGATGACATTAGGAACCTTAGGACCACGTCTAGATTCCAGCCTGGAGTGGACAACCGACGTTCCTTTGAGGTCTCAAAAGACCTAAGGAGGTCCTGTAGATCTTTGTTGGAGGAAAGATCCAAGCCTCTGTGGCGAAAAACCGCTGCCAACAAACTTCTGTAACCCTTGATCGTAGGAGCTGATAGGGATCTTACGTTCCTTAGATGTAACAGGAAGTCAGCAATCTGGGTTACATTGGTACTGGTTGAGGAAAAACTGCATTGGCCTTGCACCAGCTTCGGAAGACTTCCCATTAAGACTGAAAGACTCTGAGAGTGGATGTCGTCCTTGCTCTGGCAATCGCTCTGGCTGCCTCCTTCGAAAAGCCTCTAGCTCTTGAGAGTCTTTCGATAGTCTGAAGGCAGTCAGACGAAGAGCGTGGAGGTTGGGTGTACCTTCTTTACGTGAGGTTGACGCAGAAGGTCCACTCTAGGAGGAAGAGTCCTGGGAACGTCGACCAGCCATTGCAGTACCTCAGTGAACCATTCTCTCGCGGGCCAGAGGGGAGCAACCAACGTCAGCCGTGTCCCTTTGTGAGAGGCGAACTTCTGAAGTACCCTGTTGACAATCTTGAACGGCGGGAATGCATACAGGTTGAGATGGGACCAATCCAGCAGAAAGGCATCCACGCGAACTGCTGCTGGGTCTGGAATCGGAGAACAAAACAAGAGGAGCCTCTTGGTCATCGAGGTAGCGAATAGATCTATGGTTGGCTGACCCCAGAGGGCCCAAAGTCTGCTGCAAACATTCTTGTGAAGGGTCCACTCTGTGGGGAAGACCTGACCCTTCCGGCTGAGGCGATCTGCCATGACATTCATATCGCCCTGAATGAGCCTCGTTACCAGCGTGAGCATTCGATCTTTTGACCAAATGAGGAGGTCCCTTGCGATCTCGAACAACTTCCTCGAATGAGTCCCTCCCTGCTTGGAGATGTAAGCCAAGGCTGTGGTGTAGTCGGAGTTCACCTCCACCACCTTGTTAAGCTGGAGGGACTTGAAGTTTATCAAGGCCAAATGAACTGCCAACAACTCCTTGCAATAGATGTGAAGTGTCCTTTGCTCCTGATTCCATGTTCCCGAGCATTCCTGTCCGTCCAGTGTCGCACCCCAGTCCGTGTCCGATGCGTCCGAGAAGAGACGGTGGTCGGAGGTCTGAACAGCCAAAGGTAGACCTTCCTTGAGAAGAATGCTGTTCTTCCACCACGTTAGAGTAGACCTCATCTCTTCGGAAACAGGAACTGAGCCCGTCTCTAGCGTCATGTCCTTTATCCAGTGAGCAGCTAGATGATACTGAAGGGGGCGGAGGTGGAGTCTCCCTAACTCGATGAACAGGGCCAGCGATGAAAGTGTCCCTGTTAGACTCATCCACTGCCTGACTAAGCATCGGTTCCTTCTCAGCATGCTCTGGATGCATTCTAGGGCTTGGAAGATCCTTGGGGCCGACGGACAAGTCCGAAAAGCTCGACTCTGAAGATCCATACCCAAGGAGACAATGGTCTGGGATGGAACGAGCTGAGACTCCTCAAAATTGACCAGGAGGCCCAGTTCCTTGGTCAGATCCAGGTCCATTTGAAAATCTCCAGACAGCGACGACTTGAGGGAGCTCTTAAAAGCCAGTCGTCTGACGGAGCCGGACACAAGATCATGATACAGTGAACCCTCGCTACTTCGCGGTTCGACCATCGCGGATTCACCACTTCGCGGATTTTTTTCATAACCCATGT
The DNA here is from genome assembly GCF_036898095.1 of Palaemon carinicauda. Lineage (NCBI taxonomy): Eukaryota > Metazoa > Arthropoda > Malacostraca > Decapoda > Palaemonidae > Palaemon > Palaemon carinicauda. The sequence goes on from NW_027168605.1 coordinate 140,830, forward strand.
CTATACATATATTGCGGATTTTCCGGAAATATCGAAAATACCGCGATGTGACCGATGGTGCGAGATTGGAGAAAGTAAGGAAAATTGAATCATGATTGATTTTCAATATAAATGAAACTTTGAGGAGCAACAAAGATATCATTTGTTAGAGAGATAGAGAGAGGTAAGGAATGGGAGGTAGTGAAAAGTAGCCCACAGAGAGAGAGAGAGAGAGAGAGAGAGAGAGAGAGAGAGAGAGAGAGAGAGAGAGAGAGATAGAGGGGGGTTTAAATGTAATAAACAAAAAAATTTGATAGGTTATAACACATTGGTGCTTATGTAATATCAACTGTATACTGTAGACGGTTTGAATAAGTTAAGAAATGGTATAAATGATACTTTGTTAGTGTATTCATACACACTCAAGAGCGGCAGCTAGATGACAGCTGATCTAATCACAGCCAAAAGTAAAAAAAAAAAAAAAGTCAACAATATTCGATTTTTAAAACACACCCGAAATTTAAAAACAAAAGTACACGCTTTCTTAATGTGCAATTAACTATTTAAAGAGTGGCAATTTTCTAGAATAAAATATTTCCCAAAAAATAGTGGTTTGCTGATGAAATCGGATGCCCTATTTTTGGCTATGATTGAAATGGATGTAGACTCGGCCTAATTATTTCATTTCGTATTTAATTGACACTAAGAAAACTAATTTTAGTTTCTTCATCTAAATGTAAGTATTGTATAACACGAAGAGAGAGAGAGAGAGAGAGAGAGAGAGAGAGAGAGAGAGAGAGAGAGAGAGAGAGAGAGAGAGAGAGAGAGAGAGAGAGAGAGAGAGAGAGAGAATGAATCAGCTGTTGTAATCAAACGGCGTGTTTTTGTTTCGTGAGAATTTCATCGCCACGACTTTAACAACAACATACTGTACTGAACTTTACAGTATTATACAGACTACTGTAATATGATAAAGTAAAATATTTGTAATCTATTTTATATGAAATGGGGCTATTTTTGTTTTGTTTAAAATTTACATTTACGTATGTAAAACAACTCTCTCTCTCTCTCTCTCTCTCTCTCTCTCTCTCTCTCTCTCTCTCTCTCAGATTGTTTTCCTGCTTTGCTACGTATGTATGATTTTATATAGATACGGTAAATAATATTTGTAATAACATATTTTATAAAAGCTTTTACTGTAATATCATTATTTATCACTTTCATCATGCGGGTTAAATTCCTTAGTTTGTTTACTGAGCGTACTTTATGACGCCGTCGTTTCAGGCGGCGTCATAAAGAAAAAAATTTCATTTGGAAGTCCTAAGAAAAATTAAGTAATACATTAGTAATAACCAAATCAACATACTGTACTGAATAATCAATATAATTGATGCAAAAACTAACCTATAAACAGATGTGTAAATGCGTTTGTTTCTTCATTAGGATCAGAAATAAACGTAAACAAAACATTGGTTGCCATTTTTTATCGTGCTTTTTGGCGTGTTTAGGAAACGCATGATATAAAGTCGCCTTTAATATTTGTGCCTGTTTTAGTTTAGGGTACTGTATTACATGCATTAAGTGTTCTGTACATTAAAGGGTAGTTTGTTAACAGTACTACATACAAGGGAAGGTTTTAAAAGTCTGAATATACATGTTAAATAAATAGGTAAATATGGTGTTACTACTTCGCGGATTTTCACCTATCGCGGCCGCGTCTGGAACCTATCTACCGCGATAAACGAGGGTTCACTGTACTGCTGCACAGTCTGTAAACTGTCAATCATGGGCAAGCGAGGAAGTACAGTGACAACCCGAATCTGTCTAGACTGTCTGGGTCGTACAGACAACTCCTTAACGGGTTGCTGAGGTTGCCGCACTGCGTCACAACAAGTCCCTTCTGTTGGTTGTTGAACGTCTTCCCCGTGACACATTGACTCCGTAAACAAAAAATCCTCTAACAAGGACTAAGCTTGGACTGCATGTCATGCAACACAGCTCAAGGTCTATGGGAGCAGGTGTGGTAACAGACGGGATTAGCGGCTGAAGTGTAACCATTACCTTCCCTGTAAGCATGTTATGCTTAAATAAAAGTCCATAAGAGGTTATGCAGCTAAAGGCTCCCTCCAAATGACAGAGTCCTCAAGGGAATATCAGAAGGAGGGAGAAAAGAACTTTCTCATCTACAGGGACCTTATCCTAGAAAAGCTAAGTTCTCTGAGTGAGAGTTCACTGGTGCAAAGCAGCAGACTAGAAGGCAACGTTATGAAACTGCTTGACAGTCTAGTGAGTTGGCAACAACCCAAGATGTGCTGAGAAGCATGCGGTAAGGTATGCAGAGCATGATGTATGCAGAGTATGCTGTATGCAGAGCATGCTGTATGTAGAGCATGTTGAATGCAGAGCATGCTGAAAGCAGAGCATGCTGAATGCAGAGCATGTTGTATGCAGAGCATGCTGAATGCAGAGCATGCTGAATGCTGAGCATGTAGTAAGCAGAGCCTGCTGTAAGCAGAGCCTGCTGAAAGGAAAGCAGAGCGTGTGCATGGCGTTTAACATTTCTCAGAAATTCCATGACCAGTGCTAGAGTGCTTTATGCATGCTTGCATGGGGTTTAAACCATGGTATGCTGAACAGCAGAGTCAGAACGAGCTGGAACAACAACAGAGGTTTCCTCAACTTGATGGAAAACCTGAGGTTCAGACTGCATAGGCTGAACAACAGACGGAGCAGAAGGCAGGTGCAAGGGTGAAGGAGGTTGACTCCTAGCAAGAGTTGCACCCAAGGATTGCACCAGCTGAGCGGAGGACGGAGGCGGAGAAGTCCGTTCCTGTTCCTGAGAGATGAGTGGAGCATGAGAAGGTTGAGGCTGCGCAGAACAAGGTAAAGTTCTAGCAAGCTGAGGCTCCTGAGGCGCAAGTGCATGGTGTAGATGAGCTTGCCTAGATGAGGGTTGAACTCGGTGCAGCGCTGGTTGAGCAGACAGACTCACGGAGGGGAGAGGTTGTTGTACCCCAACCGAGAGTTGCACCACTGGTGGAGCAGCAAGGGGAGGAGGAGGAAGAGTGTAACTCTCCTGATCCCAAAGCAAGGGTTGCCTTAAAGAAGGCTGAGGCTGAACAACACTGTGAACAGCAAACTCCGAAAGTGGTTCAACATCGTACGCCTGGCAGATGGTGCTGCGACCAGGCGGAGCAGGTGCAGGCTGGGCGAGCACAGGCGGAGCAGGTGCAGGCTGGGCGAGCACAGGTGCAGCGAGAACAGGTGGAGGGAGTGCAGGAGGTGCAACACTCTCAGCCCGACACTCACGCATCAAGTCCGAAAGCTGTGCTTGCATGGACTGTAGTAGAGTCCACAACATCATACGCCTGGCAGATGGTACTGTGAACAGGCGGAGCGAGTGTAGGAGGAGGGAGTGTAGGCGGAGGCGGAGGAGCAACACTCTCAGCCCGACACTCACTCATCAAGTCCGAAAGCTGTGCTTGCATGGACTGTAGTAGAGTTCACAACATCGTACGCCTGGCAGATGGTGCTGCGACCAGGCGGAGCAGGTGCAGGCTGGGCGAGCACAGGCGGAGCAGGTGCAGGCTGGGCGAGCACAGGTGCAGCGAGAACAGGTGGAGGGAGTGCAGGCGGTGCAACACTCTCAGCCCGTCACTCACGCATCAAGACCGAAAGTTGTGACTGTATGGACTGCAGTAGAGTTAACTTGGGGTCGGCAGACACTAAGTTCTGCTGAGGTAAAGCCTTAACAGCAGAGATCTGTTGTGGCAGAACCTTACTCCTCTTAGTCGGAGTGTAATCAACTGATGACTGAGGAGAGTCAGAGCTAACCCAATGACTGCATTCGGGTTGTGAACTTTAACTTCGTACGTCTGGCATAGGTCTGGACTTAACGTTTAAGAAGTCTTGAGACCTGAGACCAGCGTTACTCTGCCTTTATTTTCTCCCCTAATCTCTTCTGCAGACGAGCAAAATAAGGGCTCAATCGTCTGCGGGTGGGAGTGACGGTCTCGGTAAGACACGCCCACAACCACCGAGAATACTTCTGTGCGCCGATCAAGGCCTGCTGAACCCTTATGCCCTTCGACATTGCTTCTCCCCTGGGCTTGGGAGCTTGCAAGAGGTCCCGGACTGGGAGGACGACTGGCGCGCACAAAAGTACCCTCACGCACTAATCACTTATCACTTTGATTTCTGTTTGCACTTATTTCACTGAACTCGAAACTTTAAGTGGTTTGTACCTGAAATACGCAATTCTATCCTTTCTCAAAGTTAGTAATTGCGACAACAGAATTACAATGTAACAGAAAAATCTAATGAAAGATAATTCAGTGGTTGGAAAGAGACTAAACACTAGATTACTCTAGAAACGTTTAGTTTCTTCCCCTAAAGAGACTAGGGAGAAGAGCAAAAAACGATAACGACGTTACTCGTACGCCTGGCAGGCTTGAATGAAACGTTTATCCTATTTCTCCCTCCGTCTCTATCTCTCTCTCTCTCTCTCTCTCTTGACTTAGAACCTGAGAGAAGAGCCCAATCATATACAGTATATCGTTAAAACATATTATTGTTAAAGGAAAAAAACTGAAAAGTTCCTTTATTAGGATCAAAACCATTAAGTTAAGAAAGAATGAACAAAACGCTAGACACGGTTACTCTTACTGCAACGTGAAACCGTGAACATTCTTTCTCTATCGTAACGATAGAGTGCAAGTTGAACGCTCTGAACGTCAACAACTGCAGAGACAAAACAAAACGTTAGTTCAACTTTGAAAACAGTACGAGACTATCAAAGAAATTCTTTCAAAAACATTAAAATAGCATAATATGTTAACAGGTAAAACCGAAATGACGGGCTCAAAGTTAATTAACTTCGGTAAAAGACCGTCTACTATTAGGAAGGTCGAATATAAACAAATATAAAAATTAATTTTAATGAGTTTATAATAAAAGGAAGTTAATCGAGGAGGCCTATAAGAGGCGGAGAGATATAAAATAAATCTATAACTTTTGTTAAGCAAATTTAAGAAAGAGAGTCTATACTCTCTTAGACACCAACACTTCCGTCTAAGGGAAGGGTCGGCCATTGAAAGGTGAACGAGAGTTCATACTCTCTCGTCACCAAAATTAATCAAATTAATTCCAAAAGCTAACTAAGCTAATATAGAAGTTTCCAGTAAAGCGACAGCCGAAATCAAAGAGAAATACTTCACCAAAGTCGTGAAAATACTCCAAGAACATAAGCGTATCCCAGAATGTCTTGCCGGAAGCACGACAGAGGAATAATTGAGGAGGTGTCAACAAGAAGTACTTGAGTACCTGGCCACAGGTGGCGCTGGTAAATACACCCCCTTCTAGTATTGTGATAGCTGGCGTATCCCTCCATAGAATTCTGTCGGGCAACGGAGTTGACAGCTACATGATTATCGGGTAAGTTTAATATTGAAAAATAAATGAGTTAACAAAACAAATCCTTTATTGTTTTCCTAAAACACATGTCACCTAGCCAGGCTAGCCGCTTTGTTTTGTCTACGCTCATCAGCTGTTCACGGAGTCACGTACGAAATTCCCATTCCTCCTCTTTCTTCTTCTTCTTCTTTTATGTTCTTTGATGTTCTCTGCGAGTTTGTTATAAAAGCATACAATAATGTAAAGGTGGAAAGTGTCATAAAATAATTTTAAAAATACGCGATCTCAAATGCCATGGATGGCAGTGAAGACGATTTATTGTACGAATGCGACGACGAAGCCAAAGTTGACTCACTGGAACCGGACTGGAATCCTTACGATGATGGCGTATATGATAAATCTTGTGATATGTTCGAACAACTTTTCGAAACAGACAATGATAGATTTATACATGTCGCAGGTTTGATGTTTAATATTGATTGGAAATAAAGTTTTACAAATTTTTAGGTTTTAAATGCAATATTGTAATGTACCACAATTTTTATTGAGAAATAAAGATTGTACCGTTTGTAATCCAAAATTGTTTTTTACAGCTAAAAATGTTATTTTCCTTAGTAAAATAAATTTTTGAATATACTTACCCGATGATCATATAGCTGCATCCCTGCTGCCCGACAGAAAAAATCTACGGGCGGAATACGCCAGCGATCGCTATACAGGTGGGGGTGTACATCAACAGCGCCATCTGTCAAGTAGGTACTCAAGTACTCGATGTCAACAAAGAACCAATTTTCTCCTCTGTCCCACTGGTTCTCTATTGGGGAGGAAGGGTGGGTCCTTTAATTTATGATCATCGGGTAAGTATATTCAAAAATTTATTTTACTAAGGAAAATAACATTTTCCAATATCAAACTTACCCGATGATCATATAGCTGATTCACACCCAGGGGGGTGGGTAGAGACCAGCATTACAAGTTGACATTATGAGCTAAGTATTCCGTATTTCATTTTAGCAGTTATTCAAAATAACAAGCATAAAATAAATAAGAACCTGGTCAGGAAGACGACTTGAACAATTACTCTGCCTTTTTAAGTACGTCTTCCTTACTGAGCCTCGCGATCCTCATAGGATGCTGAGCGACTCCTAGGAGCTGAAGTATGAAGGGTTGCAACCCATACTAAAGGTCCTCATCAAAACCTCTAATCTAGGCGCTTCTCAAGAAATGATTTTGACCACCCGCCAAATCAAGTAGGATGCGAAAGGCTTCTTAGCCTTCCGGACAACCCAAAAATATTTCAAGAGAAAGATTAAAAAGGTTCTGGAATTAGGGAATTGTAGTGGTGGAGCCCCCACCACTACTGCACTCGTTGCTACGAATGGTCCCAGAGTGTAGCAGTTCTCGTAAAGAGACTGGACATTCTTAAGATAAAAGACGCGAACACTGATTTGCTTTTCCAATAGGTTGCGTCGAATATATTTTGCAGAGATCTATTTTGTTTAAAGGCCACGTTAGTTGTGACAGCTCTAACTTCGTGTGTCCTTACCTTCAGCAAAGCTTGGTCTTCCTCATTCAGAAGGGAATGAGCTTCTCGTATTAACAGTCTGATAAAATATGATAAAGAATTCTCTGACATAGGCAAAGATGGATTCTTAACTGAACACCATAAAGCTTCAGACGGGCCTCGTAAAGGTTTTAAAATAGAACTTAAGAGCTCTTACAGGATATAATACTCTTTCTAGTTCATTTCCAACCATACGATAAGTTTGGAATATCAAACGATATTGGTCAAGGCCGAGAAGGCAGCTCGTGTTTGGCTAGAAAACCAAGATGTAGAACATGTAGCCGTTTCGGATGAGAATCCGATGTTCTTGCTGAAGGCATGAATCTCACTGACTCTTTTAGCTGTGGTTAAGCATATCAGGAAAAGAGTCTTAAAGGTGAGATCTTTCAGGGAGGCTGATTGAAGTGGTTCGAACCTGTCTGACATAAGGAATCTTAGAACCACGTCTAAATTCCAACCAGGTGTAACCAAACGACGCTCCTTCGTGGTCTCAAAAGACTTAAGGAGGTCCTGTAGATCTTTATTGTTGGAAAGATCTAAGCCTCTGTGACGGAAGACTGATGCCAACATGCTTCTGTAACCCTTGATAGTGGGAGCTGAAAGAGATCGCTCTTTCCTCAGATATAAGAGGAAGTCAGCTATTTGAGTTACAGAGGTACTGGTCGAGGATACGGATACTGACTTGCACCAGTTTCGGAAGATTTCCCACTTCGATTGGTAGACTCTAAGGGTGGATGTTCTCCTTGCTCTAGCAATCGCTCTGGTTGCCTCCTTCGAAAAAATCTAGTTCTCGAGAGTCTTTCGATATTCTGAAGGCAGTCAGACGAAGAGCGTGGAGGCCTTGGAGTACCTTCTTACGCGTGGCAGACGTAGCAGGTCCACCCTTAGGGGAAGTGTTCTGGGAACGTCTACTAGCCATCGAAGTGCCTCGGTAAGTTATTCTCTCGCGGGCCAGAGGGAAGCAACTAGCGTCAACTTTGTCCCTTCGTGAGAGGCGAACTTCTGCAGTACCTTGTTGACAATCTAGAACGGAGGGAATGCATATAGATCTAGATGAGACCAATCTAGTAGAAAGGCATCTATAAGAACTACTGCTGGGTCCGGGATAGGTGAGCAAAGTATTGAGAGCCTCTTGGACATCGAGGTTGCGAAGAGATCTATGGTTGGCTGGCCCCAGGTGACCCAAAGTCTCTTGCATAGCCTACATCCTTGTGGAGGGTCCAATATGTTGGAATTATTGTCCCTTCCTACTGAGACAATCTGCTAAGACATTCAAGTTGCCTTGGATGAAACTCGTTACTAGTGAAAAGTCTAGACCTGTTGAACAGGAGAGGAGGTCACTTGCGAACTCGTACCATGTCAGAGAGTAGGTCCCTCCTTGCTAGGAGATGTACATCAAAGCAGGGAGTTGACCGTGTTCACCTCCACCACTTTGCCTTGAAGGAGAGACCTGAAGCTTTTCCAGGTCAGACGTACTGCCAGAAGCTTCTTGCAGTTGAAATGCATTGTCCTTTGACTCGAGTTCCATAATCCCGAGCATTCCCTACCGCCTAAGGTCGCACCCCAGCCTACGTCCGATGCGTCTGAGAAGAGAACGTGGTTGGGAGTCTGAACAGTCAGGGGAAGACCCTTTCAAAGGTTGATAAAGTCCTTTCATCAAGTCAGACCAGACTTATCTTTCCAGAAACCGGGATCGAGACCGCTTCTAGCGTCTTGTCCTTTTCCAGTGAAGAGCTAGATGATACCGAAGAGGACGGAGGTGTAGTCTTCCAAGTGACACCAATTGAACCACGGATGACAGTGTCCTAACCAGACTCATCCACAGCCTGACAGGGCCGTGTTCCTTCTTCAGCATCTTCTGGATGGATAGCAGGGCTGGGGGTTGATCGTCTTGTTCAGCCATGTCCCCATCAGAGGGTTCCTCATCCGAAACTGATGAGGAAACGGCAACGGAGTGGGCAACGTCTGACTCGCTGAATCCGGTCGCACTGGTGGATGCGTGACGGAGCCGGACACAAGATCATGGTACTGCTGCACAGTCTGTGAACTGTCAACCATGGGGACGCGAGGAAGTACAGCGACAACCCGAAACTGTCTAGACTGTCTGGGTTGTGCAGACAACCCCCTACCGGGTTGCTGAGGTTGCCGCACTGCGTCACAACAAGTCACCTCTGCTGGTTGTTGAACGTCTTCCTAGTGACACACTAAACGTCCACAACCACCTCCGAGAGTCGCTTAACGTCAACGTGCGACTGGCAACCCACACTGGGTCGCACCGGTGGAGGAACCATCTCAACTGGCGGACGTGAGTAGGATACCTCAGCGTCAACAGGGCGTACAACCAACCGGTAGGAAGGTTGTTGGCTAGAAGGTTCTTCTCCGTAAAAAATCCTCTAACAAGGACTAAGCTTGGACTGCATGTCTTGCAACAAAGCCCATTAGGGTCTATGGGAGCAGGTGTGGCAACAGACGGGATTAGCGACTGAAGCGGAACCATTTACCATCCCTGGAAGCATGTTATGCTTTAATTAAAGTCCATAGGAGGCTAAGCAGCTTAAGGCTCCTCTCCAAATGACAGAGTCCTCAAGGGAATATCAGAAGGAGGGAGAACAGCACTTTCTCATCTACAGGAACCATGTCCGAGAAAAGCTAGGTTATCTCAGTGAGGGTTTCACTGGTGCATAAGCAGCAGACCAGAAGGCAACGTTATGTAACTGCTTGACAGTCTGTGAACTGTCAAAAACTGAACTGCCAACCACAACAGGTGCGTGAGGACATACAGCACTGGTGCATAGTAGCAGACCAGAAGGCAACGTCATGTAACTGCTTGACAGTCTGTGAGCTGGCAACAACCAAAGCTGTGTGGGGAAGCCTCAACTCCTGACTGACTAGACTGCTGCGGGCGAGTGGCGGTAACCACAGTGGGTTGCGGAGACTGACACACCGTGTCAAAACACGGCAGCTTGTGGTAGCTCACGCACGGCAACGGAGTGCTCCGTGTGCCTGTGTGAGTCAGCATGCGTCTGGCAGGGTCGACTGCGCATGGGTGGAGGAGCTCTCACAACAAGAGTGTGGGAGCAGGCAGCCATACTGGGCGCACAACCGTGGCAAGCTGTAGGCCAACGGGTGCATCGTCAACCTTCTCCGCAGTCGGAGTGTGGGAGCAGGCAACAACCAAAGCGGAGTGGTGGTGCGTGGTGGGGACTGCCGTGGGTTGCGGAAACTAACGCATCGCGTCAAAACACGGCAGCTTGACTCCACCTTCCCACTGCTGATGCGGTAGCTCACGCATGTTAACGGAGGGAGCCGCACGTCGGCTAACGTTAACATGCGTCTGGCAGGGTCGATCGCGCATCGGAGGTGGAGCTCTCCGCAGCCGGAGTGTGGGAGCAGGCAGCCTCAGCGTGAGCTGGGCGCACAACCGTGGCAGGTTGTAGGCTAACGAGAGCAGTGTAAACCTTCTCCGCACGAAACTCCTGCATAACCGCAGCTAACTGAGTCTGCATAGACTGCAGTAAAGACCACTAGGGTCTACAAAAGACGGCAACAAACGGAGCTACTGTCCGTTGTGACAGAGGGTCTAAAACAGCTGGTGCGGCAACAGACGGAGTTACTGCCTGTTGCGGTACCACCTTGCCTCTCTTGGGAGGTGTGCAGTCGTCGGATGACTGCAGCGAGTCCGAACTGACCCAGTGGCTACACCTAGGCCGTTGGACTTGCGCGGAAGGGACCGACTTGCACTTAAAAAGCTGCAAGATCTGGTCCATGGTTTCTACGAGAAACCTCTTCCGCAGACGAGGAATAAATGGGCTCTCTCGTCTTTGTGTGGGTGGGGCGATCACGTCGGCAACGTGTGTAGATACACCCGAAACCACGGAGGGAAACGTCTGTTCGTCGATCAAGGCCTGTGGAACCCATAAGTCGTTCGACATTACTTCTCCCCTGGGCTTGGGAGCTTGTAAGAGGTCCCGGACTAGGTGAACAACTGGCACGAACAGACGAACCCTCGAACGCAACACTGTAACACTTTGCGCATATCACTTTATCACTTTTGATTTTCTGTTTGCACTTATTTCACTGAAATCGAAACTTTAACTGATTTCTACCTGAAACACGCAATCCTATCCTTCATTAAAAGGTAGTAATTGCGAAGACAGCTTACAATGCAACAGAAAAACATAATTAAAGATAAAGAATTCAGTGGCTGGAAAAGAGACTAAACACTAGATCAAATAAACTACGTTTAAAATCTCTCACCGCATAAAGCCTGGGAACAAGAATAAAACTCTAGAAACGTTTTACCTTCTTCCCCTACAGCGACTAGGGAGAAGAGTAAAAAACGAGAACAACGTTACCCGCTTGAACGAAACGTTTATTCTCCTCTCTCTCCTTCCGTCTCTATCTCTCTCTCTCTTCTCTCTTGACTTAGAACCTGAGAGAAGAGCCCAATTATATATCGTTAAAACATATTATTTGCTAAAGGAAAAAACTGAAAGGTTTCCAAAATAAAAAGTTCCTTTATTTAGAATTTAAACCATTTAAGCTAAGAAAGAATGAACGAAACGCTAGAATCGGTTTACTCTTACTGCAACGTGAAACCGTGAAATACTCTCTCTCTATCGTAACGATAGAGCGCAAGTTGAACGTTCTGAACGTCAACAACTGCGGAGACTAAACTAAACGTTAGTTCATCTTTGAAAACAGTACGAGACTATCAAAGAAATTCTTTCATAAAACATTAGAATTAAAAAAGTATTAAATTCTTAAAAGGTAAAAACGATATGACGGGCTCAATGTTAATTAACTTCGGTTCCAAGTAAGGACCGCCTACTATTAGGAAAGGTCGCATATAAACAAACATAAAAATTAATTTTTATAAGTTTATAATAAATGGAAAGTTAATCGAAGAGGCCTATAAAGGCGGAGAGATATAAAATAAATAGATCTATAACTTGTTAAGCAAAATTACCAAAAACCTAAACACACTTCCGTCTAAGGGAAGGGTCGGCCATTTAAAAGTGAAAGAGAGTCCATACTCTCTTCGTCACCATAATTAAATCTATCCAAAACGAGTTCAAGTTTTGAAATGAAGATAAAACCCCTGCATAGCGAAAGCTCAAAACTGGAATAGTGTACTTCACCAAATCGTTGTGAAAACAAATCCAGTTAGGGACGGCGTATTTAGTAGGTCTTGCCTGTGGCACGACAGAGGGAAAATTGGTTCTTTGTTGACATCGAGTACATGAGTACCTACTTGACAGATGGCGCTGTTGATGTACACCCCCACCTGTATAGCGATCGCTGGCGTATTCCGCCCGTAGATTTTTTCTGTCGGGCAGCAGGGATGCAGCTATATGATCATCGGGTAAGTTTGATATTGAAAAACTAAATTACAAAAGTGTAACAAACACTAGAACACCGTTTAACCTACCATAGGAGCTGTATTTTCACCTACTTACCTACCATGGAGGGGAGACCTTACTTGGTGAAGGTAACACCAAGTCATAATATTTCCTACAGCGTAAAACTAGCTACATACAGTAACATCATATTTCAGACAAAGATAAACAACATTTTCCTCATAAAAGAAATTGATTTGACTAGCAATAAGAAAATTTACACCTGTCCCAACCAACTACATACACCCACTCCACTCTTCTGACAAACGGTACATTTTGCGCTAAACGTGATAGCTGTTGCACAAGTATTTTCAGGTAACTTTAAATATGTAATTAAGTACTTGTCGTGTAAGCAAGTAATATAAACTGTCCGTTAAACTTGAAAAATATGTATTTCGGACAATTAAAATAACAGAAAATATTTGGGAGCCTTTGTATAACGACAGGCAGGAACATGCGCATAGAACACCATCTAATCTAACCTACAAGCTGTGTCCCTACCTACTTACCTAAAGCCCCTTCCACACAAGGGGCAAATGCTGGGTGGGCACTCTGATTTGCTCGCAATTCTCTCGCTTTGAAACAGGGTTACCAGATCAAACAGACCAAGGCAGTTATAAGCACAGGCAGGTGAACGCGTGACTTGGGCCACATGCCGAGCAGAGGACACAGGGAAGAGCGCAGCCAGCATTGGGCTAGGCAGCGTCCTCCCTGGCCAAGTGTTCAACCAGTGCCTCAAAAATGGGCACTAGCACTTTGATGGTTTGCCCACTGTTTTCTCGTCTATGACGTCATGTACTGTACACTCGTGATCATCCCCCACACAACAAAATTGGTAACAGTGTCTGCCCATCATTCATTTGCCCCTCGTGTAGACGGGGGTTAATGGGGAAGATAATTCCCCCTGCGACAATCCTTGAACTGCCCTGACCTTAACGATAGGGTTGAAAATAGGGGAGCTATTGGGCATGGCCGTCATAATACATAACCCCCAAATATTGAACTACATTAATGTATAACTTCCGATAAACAAATGAATATTGTACTATACTATACTAGCATGGGTAGGTCCCTTTGACTACCCTAAGTAGGTTGATTTATTGGTTTAGTTTTCTAGCACCCTAAACCCCTTAGAGAACCTACTCTGTTAATCATAATTAGGGGTGTGCGTACGATAGCGGCCAGGCGCACGCTCGACGACGGCCGACTAAGAATAGGGCCGTATAAAGAGGGTCGCAGGGGGATAGCCCCATTTAGATTAGTAGGGATTGTATGTATGATAGCGGCCACCTGTATCTTTGATTCCGTCTAACTTAGAATACGGCAGTGTAAGGGGGGTCGCAAGGGGCGTTAGCCCCCCTCTCCCCCCCATTAGGTAAGTAGGTAAGGACACATCTTGTAGATTAGGTTGGGGGGGGAAAATTTTGGTTAGTTGATGTCCATTTTTAATGAACGCGTGAGGAACTGGCCATTGATATACAAAGGCTCCTAAGTAGGTAAGGACATTGCTTATAGGTTAAGTTAGGTAAGGTTTAGGTTAGTATCAATCAACAGGTGTAATGGGGGGACCCACCTTCGCCCCCACTAATAACAATAACACCTTGATGTATCTAAGACTTTAATATAGCATATACGTCTATGACAGACTTTATAAAACTGATTACACCTATCTCTGATTTGGCAAAATTATCATATGACATAAAATAACATAAAAATCCATTGGAAGCAGAAAATTTCCACTGAAATGTGACAGAATCATTGCATGAAATTAGGTCAGTTGCCTTTCCATCGGCAATAATGTTCTCTCCTATTTACAAAATACTAATTAATCATAAATTCGTTTCGTGTAACTTACATTTCAGGATTAATTCCGACATAGCCACCTGTAAGTCACTTTTTTCCAACAATCAAACAAATTCCACGAACAATAACAAGGAAAATTGTGTACTTTCAAGTCTTTAAAGATGATAAACCAAAGACCGGAATGTGAATATAATGTGATTATTTGATAATAGATGGCGCTGATATACTTTTAAGTTTATCGTCTGCTTATTCTCTCATTTTGGTTTTCAAGAGTCAGCCTATCTTACCTATCTCATTTATCAATAAAAATGTATTTGCATTAATATTCATGAAATAGATTTATAATTGATTTACTGTAATTACCTGAACTTATCTCTACTTCAGTTTTCAAGAATCAACTAAACTCATTTATCAATAGAGATTGATAAATATTCTTGAAATAAACTTATGATCAACTTACTGTAATTACCTGGACTGATCTCTACTTAGGTTTTCATGAATCAACCAAACTCATTTATCAATATAACTGGATGAATATTCTTAATCAGCAAAGATGTACTAGTCATGGACATCCGTACTAGGTTGGTTTGCTGTGAGCGATCAGATGAAACTCTCCCACCATCACCAATCCGCAGCGGCCAGCGTGATGATGAAAACTAGCCAACACCATACATTTCTGAGGCTTTTGTTCTGCAGTGCTTAGAATTTTAGTATCTGTATTTATTATTATTATTATTATTATTATTATTATTATTATTATTATGTAAGCTACAGCCCTAGTTTAAAAAATGGGATGTTATAAACCTTATAAAGGCTCCATCCAACAGGGAAAAAGTAGCCCAGTGAGGAAAGGATAAAAGGAAAGAAATAAACTACAAGAGAAGTAACGACATTGAAATAAATCTTTCACAAATAAACTATACAAACTTCTAAAACAAGTTTATTTCATGGCATTGAAGAGAAAATATAGGCTACTCTTCAATAATTAAGAAAAATAATTTCCCATATACTTTTTTTTTTAACTTTTGGTACATTTTAGTGTTACTTTGAATTCTGGCATTTTTGTCAACAGATCACATTATCATTTTTAATCTAATAATTCTTCAATTGAAATTTTATGGAACTAATAATTCAAAACATTATTTTTTTTGCAATTCCATCATTGATATTATACACTCAGTGATTACTTGAATATTGAATGCATTTTCCCCTTAACAATTAATGTATTTTGAATAGATTATAACGCAACAATAATTTTCTGCATTTACAATAACAACAACAACAACAAAAACAACAAAATGCAGCCGTTTCTAGTCCACTCCAGGACAAGGGCCTCAGATATGTCAATTCATGTCTGGGGTTTAGTCAATTTCCATTACCATGCTGGCCAGTGCGGATTGGTGACGGTGGGAGATTTTCGTCTCTTCGCTCACAGCAAACCAACTTATTATGGGTGGCCCTGACTAGTACACCTTTGTTGATCATGGCGATGAGTGAAGATACCTTAACGTGGTGAAAAGATTTGCGTATTACCAGCAAAAGTCACACTTACTAGGTTGGTTTACTGTTAGTGACCAGACTAAAGTTTTTTTTTTCTTATTTCCTTTCCTCAATGGGCTATTTTCCATATTGGAGCCCTTGAGCTTATAGCATCCTGCTTTTCCAACTAGGGTTGTAGCTTAGCAAGTATATATATATATATATATATATATATATATATATATATATATATATATATATATATATATATATATATATATATATATTTATATTGGAAGATGAATAATACCTTGTTTGGTCTTCAGTTGCTGATTCTCATCTTAATTTGTTGGAAGGGAACTTTTGGTCTATCAAATTTCTCATTCTGGTCTAGTCCTAGATATTAATCTCTGGCACCGTCGTTCAATTAGTTCATTATGCATGTTGAATAAGATTTTTTATATATATAATTATAACAATCCTCGACAATTCCATCCTGTTTGGAACACTAGGCATGCAGTTAATTCTAATAGTCAGGCTTTCTCCATCATGAGGCTCAATACTACAAAGTATTCTAGAAGTTTTATTCCAGCTATGACCAGATAGTGGAATGATCTTCCTAATCGGGTAGTTGAATCGATTGAACTTCAAAAGTTCAAACTTGCAGCCAATGTTTATATGTTGAACAGGCTAACATAAGCCTTTTTATGGTCTATATATGAAATATCTGCTTTAATGATGTTCCTGTTTTAAAATATTTTAATTTAATTGTTCATTACTTCTTATGTCATTTATTCATTTACTTATTTCCTTTCCTCCGGGCTATTTTCCCCTGTTGGAGCCCTTGGGCTTATAGTATCCTGCTTTTCCAACAAGGGTTGTAGCTTAGCTAATAATAATAATAATAATGATAATAATAAAAATAAATAATAATAATAATAATAATAATAACGTTCAGATGTTTGAGGTTAGTAAATTAGTTGACCAATTCGGCAATAGATGGCGCTGATAATGCACCTGTTTTGCAAGGGAACTTTCTGGTCTTCCCTCATCTATGTTTGAGCTGTCGTCGCAACAAACTTGGGACTATTTAACATACAATTAATAAAAAAGACACGTGCACTTTCATAAATGGCTATATGTAAGATACAAGTCAATGATACAAATTGGTTAGAGTTTGAAATTATCGAAAGTATAGAATAATGAATTATTATTTACATAATTTGTTCCTATATGAATAAAACCCTGTTGCATATTTATATCTATTCGTAAAATCCAAAGAGATGGGCTTAATAAGGCAAACTCTATACTAAGGACTAGAATCAAACATATTTCTATCGATTTACATTGACCTGTGTGGACGGCAAAGTAGCAAGGTGACTGACCGACCGCGAACAGGTGAAAAATGCCGGGCATTTGTGTTTTCTACTTTTAACATTATAATAGATATGAAAGTCCACGCTTGACATATGATAATGAAATGTATATAGAAATGAAGGGCAGATGATTCTCGGCCGGACTGAATAAATAATAGGTACAAAAAACTATATATAAAGATGATAATATTGCTGCAAGCGTTGTAGGGCGTTGACCTTACAACGCCGCGCCCCCCACCCAAGACAATTATTAAAAAGGGAATATTTTAATGATTGTATGAAAAAGATAAATAATAAACATATGTGCTTTTAGTCTCTGTATCGAGACGGAGGTTGCAGGCGTCCCCTTTGTCAGGATGCTAGTGCTGGAGGGCCATAATCTCTGCCTTATGCATCAGGCAGTTGCAGGATGCCACCTTGGTGTTGCAACCCGGGGGGTTCAACTGCTGGTTGCAGTTTCCTTGGACCGCGTTTGGGCGGCTTCTTGTGTCTTCTGTTTTATTCAGGGGAGGCACTCGTGGGCGCCGCCCTTGCTGCTCGGATATGTTGTCCTCGTCTTCTGTGTATGTACGCTTTCATCTGTCCACGGTCAACCAGTCTTCTGCTCCATGGATCATGATCTTGAATGCCTTATTTGTCCTCTCCAGCCCACTATCGGCCCCTTGTACGGACATGAGAGTGGGGGCCGGTGACTGTCTTGTCTGACAAAGACGTAAGGGCAGGTGTCCAGCGAGGCCGGCCTGAAACGTTTCGTCCTGTCTGTGTATGTTTTGTGGCACGGCATGAATTTTTCTGCCCTTTCATGCAGCCGGGTGAGGCTGACGTTTTTGGTGTCTGGATTGGAAGGGAAAAACTCTCCAGGAACCACGAGCGTCTCCCCATAGACTTTTTCTGCTGAAGATGCATCACCATTTGCTTTTGGAGCTATTCAAAGGCTGAGGAGGACCCAGGGGAGTTGCTTGACCCAATGCTCGTCCTTGCATCGGGTCATTAGGGCCACCTTCAGGGACCAATGGCTCCTTTTGACCATGCCATTGGCTGCGGAGTTGTAGGCAGTCATGCTGTGCAGGTTGGTCCCCATCAGGCGGGCGAGGGATGCCCACAGGTCCGAGATGAAGGCGTGCCCCCTGTCATTTATCATGTCGTCTGGGACCCCGAAACGGCTGACCCAGCTTGAGAGAAGGGCCTGGGCACAGGCGTCCGTTGAGGATTCGGTCATGGGTACCGCTTCCGAGCACCTCGTTGAGATCGATCGATGATTGTGAGGAGGTATCTGGCATTGCCTGAGGGTGGCAAGGGCCCCACGACGTCGACGTGGATGTGTCCGAAACATCGCTTGAGTTGTGGGAAACTTCCGACTCCTGACTTGGTGTGACGGCCAACCTTGCTGCTCTGACACGCCGTGCATGCACGTGCCCCCTTGCGTGAGTCCTTCCTTATTCCTGGTCACACGAACTTGTCGGTCATCATCTTGGTGGTGGTCCTTGATGAGGGGTGGGAGAGGCTGTGTATGACGTCAAATGCCAACCTTCGCCTCAATGGTGGGATAAAAGCTCGAGGACGACCTGTGCTGGTATCGCAGAGAAGGTCATAGATCTCCATCAGTTTCTTTTTTAGGTCACTGTACCTCATGGGTCCTGGCCCCTGTTTCAGCCAGGGGGAAATCCTTTTAAAAGCATTTGGTGTCAACATTACCATCACCATATCTGCTTTTTTTATCTCATCGGTAATGTTTGCCAGCCTGAAGTGGGACTCAGCACGCTGGAACCATACCGTCGATGCACCTGGTGTGAAGGAAGGAAGCTACAATTTATGTCCCATCGACATTTGTGTGGCCGTTTATGTTATTATCACGCCGTGCCCTTCGGTTATGAGGGGCGAGGTACTGTTGATTTCTGAATCTGTCATGTGACCCTGCACAGCACTCCGAAACTCAGTAGTGAGCCGTATTGTGTCCGCTAACAGAGTAGGAACTCCAAGCAGTCGAGTAGTCGTTAATTGCCGGGGCAAAACTTCTTTTGGAAACGCCAGAACGCAAACTGATTTGCGCCATAATTAGTCTGTTAGTGGAAATGAGGTATGTGGAGTTGTGAGCCCAAACGATTTCTGATGAAATTGCCATTGTAAGTCCGTGAAGGAAAACTCCATGGTAAAGTTTTGCCGATGCCAAAACGCAAAATAACTTGCACCATAATTAGTCCATTAATGGCGTTGAGGTGAATGGAGTCGCAAGCCCAAACAATTAAAAGAAAAATCGAAGTTGTAAGTCCGTTAAGGGAAACTCCGGTGTCACCAGTTGTGAGGGTTCGAGATAACAGACCATACCCGAGTAATGCTTCAGTTCCGACACGACAAAGTACATTGACCTGTGCAGACGGCAAAGTAGCAAGGTGACTGACCGACTGCGAACAGGTGAAAAATGCGGGGCATTTGTGTTTTCAACAGTTAACATTACAATAAATATGAAAGCCCATGCTAGACACACAATAATGAAATGTATATAGAAATGAAGGGCAGATAATTCTGCGTCGGACTGAATAAATAATATGTACAGAAAAATATAGGCTATACAAAGATGATAATATTGCTGCAAGCGCTGTGGGACGTTGTCCTTACAAAGTTCAAACTTGCCTCCCTTTTTTTTCTTTTGCGTATTTTAACCTCTAGTTTGTACAAACTTCATAATTTATCGTAGTATATTTTGCAATTCAGCAAATTCTTTGCACAACGCTGATATTCTGCCCTAACTACATGACTCTTTTTGTGTACCTTTCTCTTCTTAATTATAATAATAGTTTTTAATGTGTTTGTGTCTTCAATGTACTCTTCTGTCACAATAGTTTACAACCCTCAACTTTGTGATTCCTACTCAAATTTCCTCTATTTCAATTTTTTATTCTACTCTTGATACATATAATTAAAACCTTATTATTATAATATCTTTAACTCTTCCATTTTATGTTTTATTACCTTTATTTTTGCATGATCCCAACACAATCTTGCAATGTAGGCCTATCTGCATTTGCAATATAACTCTCTAACCTTGAAAAATATTTTAAAACTGCTTACACAGCAAAACTATTAACAAAAACTTATCAAATGCAGATTGAGAAGTTATAGGTCTATATATATATATATATATATATATATATATATATATATATATATATATATATATATATATATATATATATATATATATATATATATATATATATATATATATATATATATATATATATATATATATATATAATGATACTGTAAAACCGTTTGTGTGCATTGATATAGCTCACCAAGCCAATCTTGGATGTACATAATTTCTCATATGCTGGACATATTACATGATGGTACGTGCGTGCTTACAGACAGACAGACACACACACACACACACACACACACACACACACATATATATATATATATATATATATATATATATATATATATATATATATATATATATATATATAAACTGTCCTACAAGAAAATTACATGTTAATGTTAAAGCTAAAGACGTGAACTATATAGAAGTAGGCCTATGCATGTTTTAGGAATAATAGGAATGATAAATGTTCCACATCTATAAAAAGACTAAAATACAACATTTCGTTGATATTAAAGAAAAATATACAAATAATATTACTTCAGGCGAATTAAATGACCTTCTAACATAACTCTATACAACTTTCCCTTTTTATCAAGTCCCGAATGGACAGGTTTTCTTAAGAAGTTGACTTCTTACAATACAACACAAATGCCTTTCGTCTTATCATTATAAAGAAATTAATGGATAAAAGACAACAACGATAACTAATTTAACATATTATTAATTAGAAATTAATATTTATAAATCAAATAGTTTTTGGTAGATTAACATTGTTTTATTATGAATGAACAGATTTTCTTAAGAAGTTGACTCCTTACAATACAACATGAATGCCTTTCGCCTTATCATAATAATAAAATTAACAAATAAAAGACGATAAATGGTAATTAATTTAACATATAATTAATTAGAAATAATTATTTATAAATCATATAGTTTTTTAGTAGATTAAATGTTTTATTTACATGAATGATAGTTTCGTACTATAACAAACATCTGTCATCTTTGGTTGTCTGGTTTTGTTTACAACGCAGCGGCGCAGATATACTCTTGTCGATTACTGATTATTTTTTCCTGTTTTTCCTTCCGTTTCCAACAATTTATTTGGTAAGGAATGTATTATTGATTATTATCTTTATTCATACATTTCATAAATAACGGGTGAATATTTGGGAAGAGCTTTTTATGGCGTAATATGGAGGTCCATAGCTGAGCCATTCCATTGAGCTACTGAAGGGCTATTTAGCCGTGAATTCCCATTCCATTGGGCTACTGAAGGTTTATCTAGCCGTGAATTCCCATTCTATTGAACTACTAAAGGCCTATTTAGCTGTGAAATCCCATTCCATTGGGCTACAGAAGGTCTATTTAGCCGTGAAATCCCATTCCATTGGGCCACAGGAGGTCTATTTAGCTGTGAATTCCCATTCCATTGGGCTACTAAAGGCCTATTTAGCCATGAATTCTCAGAATTATGTCCGGTGTGACCGTCTGAACAATCCCCCGGTCTCAGAATTCTCCTTGATAATCTGCGCATGCGCGAACATTAACGTTTGCCAGTGCATACGAGGTTGATGTTTTATTTTCCTGTAATGTTAGCGTGCGCAGCTCAACATTACCGCTTGCCAGTACATACGAGCTTGATGTTTTATTTTCATGCGAGCGAAGCGAGCTAATGGCGGAAAAGAACCATTATACAATGTCAAGGAGAATTCTGAGACCGGGGGATCGTTCAGACCGTCACACCGGCCCTACCTCAAGCATTGGCGTGATTCAATATTACAAATGGATAAGATTGCATTGCAAAAACAGCAGATTGTCTGTGGTTTTGGCTAAACCCTCAGGCTACTAACTTCTTTTGACGTAACATGGCCCATATACTGATGTAAACATAGGTACTCAAAAAGAAAAAAAATTTACCGGTGGTATATATGACGACAACCATATCCCATAACACCCTTATATTGAACCCTATTGCTAAGAATACGAGTCTAGTGGTGTCGCAGGGGGGGGGGGGATCCTCCTAACCTGTTCGGTAAGGACACGGCCTATAGGTTAGATTAGGTGGGGAAGTTTATGTTAGGCGGTATTCTATGCATGGGGAGGTCCTGTCCGTTGTTATACAAAGGCTCCAACTGAAATATTTTGTGGTTAAATATGATATTTATTTAATATTTTAGATTTTTGTACACCAACTGTATATAAAGTTCCACTGATTCTTCTGCGATCGTTACCTGTAAAGTTGCAGAATACACTGGCTATATGTTATTTTCTTAGGATGATACTTAAATTTCTCGTGGAACTAGAATTCACTATAAGAAATGGACGAGCGCTGGCTAGTTTGGCATTTTTCTATTTATGGTTAATTGGGGCTGGGGCATACACTGTAATAACATATCTATTGGTTAATTGTAATGTGGTTTATTTTTCACTCTAACTTAATTGTTTACATTTGAGAGACTGATGTGAGTTATTGCGACTGCGTTGGGTCCGATTGGTTTGGGGAGCTTTCTGTGTATTTACTAGGACATATCTGTCAGTTGTGTTTTTTAAACAGTTAACAGCTTACAAGTACTTGTTCATAAGTTGATGGATGTGCTTTTACAACACCTATCCCCCCCTCTTTTCTCTTCAGTTTCATGATGTCATCCGTATGTACAGGTTGTTCCCTGAAGGAGTGGAAGATATATTCCCTCTTTTTCAGGCAAAATAAACCTTCATATAAGTTCTTACAGAAACATGGAGTCATCCCTTTAGACGTTCAATACCCTTCCTGCCAACAGCCTTGCGTCTTTAGACCTCACATCAATTAGTAGGCTTGTAATCGATCCGTTAAAGTCGCTTAGAATGGAAAGCGTCGTGCATGCGGTTTTTCCGTAACCTAATTCAAGGGAACTTTCTTGGAAAATGCTCACGTTCAGGTGTGGGAAATACTCCTGTTTGTGAATCTTTTCTGTCAAAGGTACTTTTTGCATGGCACTATTACCTATAGCCTTGGTTTGACATTACAAACTTCGATTAACTGGAAGTCTTATTGTTCTGAAGTAACGGAAAATTACTGTCAGAGCTTAACCGGCTATTGGTGGACCTGGCATTGTTGTCGAAGTGGATGAAACCAAGTTTGGGAGTTCAAAATATAACAGAGGTAGACCTTTGTCTGGTGTGTGGGTGTTTGGTGGCAAGGAGCGGGAGAGCAAAATAATGTTAGTCGTTCCTTTGGTAGATCAACCAAGAAATGCAGAGACCTTTGTGCCCTTGATAAAACGTTATATCAAGGCGGGGAGGGTAATCCACAGTGATTCCTGGAGAGGGTACAAAGTTCTCGCCACTGAGATGTGCACCTCTCTGTAAATCATTCCTGAGACGGGTGCACATACCCAAAACATCGAAAGATTGTGGGGAGATATCGAAAGTTACGTTCTCCATGATTGAATGGAAAAAGAATATTTTTCAATATTAAACTTAGCCGGTGATCATATAGCTGTCAGCTCTGCTGCCCGACAGAAAAACCTAAGGACAAAATACGCCAGCGATCGCTATACAGGTGGGGGTGTACATCAACAGCGCCATCTGTCGAGCAGGTACTCAAGTACTCCATGTCAACACAGAACCAATTTTCTCTCTGTCGTGCCACTGGCAAGACCTACTAAATAAGCTGTTACTAACTGGATTTGTTTTCACAACTATTTGGTGAAGTACACTATTCCAGTTTTGAGCTTTCGCTATGCAGGGGTTTTATCTTCATCTCAAAACTTGAACTCGTTTTGGATAGATTCAATTATGGTGACAAAGAGAGTATGGACTCTCTTTCACTTTTAAATGGCCGACCCTTCCCTTAGACGGAAGTGTGTTTAGGTTTTTAGTAATTTTGCTTATCACGTTATAGATCTATATATTTTATATCTCTCCGCCTTTATTAGGCCTCTTCGATTAACTTTCCATTTATTTTAAACATATAAAAATAAATTTTTATGTTTTGTTTATATGCGACCTTTCCTGATAGTAGGCGGTCCTAACTTGGAACCGAAGTTAATCAACGTTGAGCCCGTTATATCGTATTTAACCTTTAAGAATTTAAAACTTTTTAAATTTAATGTTTTATGAAAGAATTTCTTTGATAGTCTTCGTACTGTTTTCAAAGATGAACTAACGTTTAGTTTTTTAGACTACGCAGTTGTTCACGTTCAGGACGTTGAACATGCGCTCTATCGTTACGATAGAGAGAGAGAGAGTGTATCACGGTTTCACTTTGCAGGAAGAGTAAATCGATTCTGACGTTTCGTTCATTCTTTCTTAGCTTAAATGGTTTAAATTCTAAATTAAAGGAACTTTTATTTGGAAAACCTTTCAGTTTTTTCCTTTAGCCATATAACATGTTTTTTTGACGATATATAATTGGGCTCTTCTCTTAGGTGCGAAATCAAGAGAGAAAGAGAGAGATAGATAGAGACGGAGGGAGAGAGAGGAAAAAATAAACGTTCCGTTCAAGCGGGTAACGTTGTTCTCGTGTACTCTCCTCCCTAGTCGCTGTACGGGGAAGAAGGTAAAACGTTTCTAGGGTTTTATTCTTGTCCCCAGGCTATGTGCGGTGAGAGATTGTAAACGTAGTTTACTTGAACTAGTGTTTAGTCTCTTTCCCAGCCACTGAATTCTTTATCCTTATATGTTTTCTGTTTTTGCTAGTATTAATGAGCTGCATTATACGACTGTTTTTGCAATTACTACCTTTTAATGAAGGGTAGAATTACGTGTTTCAGGTAGAAATCAGTAAAAGTTTTGATTTCAGTGAAATAAGTGCAAAACAGAAAATCGAAGTGATAAAGTGATATGCGCAAAGTGTTACAGTGTTGCGTCCGAGGGTTCGTCTGTTCGTGCCTGTCGTTCACCTAGTCCGGGACCTCTTGCAAGCTCCCAAGCCCAGGGGAGAAGTAATGTCGAACGACTTATGGGTTCGTCAGGCCTTGATCAACGAACAGACGTTTCCCTCCGTGGTTTCGGGCGTATCTACCCAAGATCGCCCCACCCACACAAAGACGAGAGAGCCCATTTACTTCTCGTCTGCGGAAGAGGTTTCTCGTAAGAAACCATGGACCAAGGTCTCGCAGCTTATTAAGTGCAAGTCGGTCCCTTCCGCGCAAGTCCAACGGCCCAGTTGTAGCCACTGGGTCAGTTCGGACTCGCTGCAGTCTTCCGACGACTGCTCACCTCCTTAGAGAGGCAAAGCGGTACCGCAACAGGCAGTAACTCCGTCTGTTGCCGCACCCGCTGTTGTAGACCCTGAGTGGTCTTTGCTGCAGTCTATGCAGACTCAGTTAGCTGCTGTTATGCAGGAGTATCGTGCGGAGAAAGTTGACGCTGCACCCGTTAGCCTACAACCTACCACGGTTGTGCGCCCAGCAGACGCTGAGGCTGCCTGCTCCCACACTCCAGCTGTGAGAGCTCCTCCACCCATGCGCAGTCGACCCTGCCAGACGCATGCTGACGTTCACAGACGCACGGAACCCTCCGTTGATGTTCGTGTGCTACCACAACAACAGGAGGGTGGAGTTAAGCTGCCGTGTTTTGACGCGGTGCGTCAACCTCCGCATTCTAGAGTTGTTTTGACTGCTCAGTATAGACAGTCAAAGTAGTCTCGAGTGAACACTGTATGTCCTCACGCTCCCGTTGTGGTTGACAGTTCAGTTGTTGACAGTTCGCAGTCTATCAAGCAGTTACATGACGTTGCCTTCTGGTCTGCTACTAATGCACCAGTGCTGTATGTCCTCACACACCTGTTGTGGTTGACAGTTCAGTTTTTGACAGTTCACAGACTGTCAAGCAGTTACATAACGTTGCCTTCTGGTCTGCTGCTAATGCACCAGTGAGACCCTCACTGAGATAACCTAGCTTTTCTCGGACAAGGTTCCTGTAGATGAGAAAGTGCTGTTCTCTCTCCTACTGATATTCCTTTGAGGACTCTGTCATTTGGAGAGGAGCCTTAAGCTGCTTAGCCTCCTATGGACTTTTATTAAATCATGATGATTTTTTAAGGATCTTCGTCCGGATCTTGTAACTGCTGCTCCTCGTTCGCCTAACGTCAGAACTTACACTAGGCCTAGCTACTTCGAAGCCGTTGTGGTTAAGCTAGTGCTCTCTCGCTCTCCTAGAGAGCGTTATGTTGGCTAGGCGACTGGTTTTTGCACCAGGAGGAGTTTTAGGGATACAGCCTTTGATTTCCCTTCTTTTAAACTGGCTTATAGAGCGAGAGTCTGATAGGACACGAGAGAAGTTCTCGGCTTGGGAGTTCATGCCTCTGCCCAGATAGACTTCTCAATTCTGGTAGACTCGCCCTGGCGCCTAGCCAGGAGACGCTCCAAGTTGTTTACAGGTCAACTTCTCAACTTTTGCGAGCCTTTGAAGTTTTGTTGTACTATTATGTCACACATAACAAGGCTTCCAGGGATGGTAAATGGTTCCGCCTCTGTCGCTAACCCCGTCTGTTGCCACACCTGCTCCCGTAGACCCTAAATAGGCTTTTCTGCAAGACATGCAGTCCAAGCTTGTGTCCTTGATAGAGGACTTTAATACGGAGAAGAACCTTCTGGCCAACAACCTTCCAACCGGTGGGTTGTGCGCCCTGTTGACGCTGAGGTATCCTACTCGCGTCTGCCAGTTGAGGTGGTTCCTCCACCGATGCGACCCAGTGTGGGTTGCCAGTCGCACGTTGACGTTAAGCGACGCTCGGAGGTGGTTGTTGACGTTCAGTGTCACTAGGAAGACGTTCAACAACCAGCAGAGGTGACTTGTTGTGACGCAGTGCGTCAACCTCAGCAGCCCGGTAGGGTGTTGACTGCACAACCCAGACAGTCTAGACAGTTTCGGGTTGACGCTGTACTTCCTCGCGCACCCATGGTTGTTGACAGTTCACAGACTGTGCAGCAGTGCCATGATATTGCGTCCGGCTCCGTCACGCATCCCCAGTGCGACCGGATTCAGCGAGTCAGACGTTGCCCACTCCGTTGCCGTTTCCTCATCAGTTTCGGATGAGGAACCCTCTGATGAGGACGTTGCTGAACAAGACGATCAACCCCCAGCCCTGCTATCCATCCAGAAGATGCTGAAGAAGGAACGCTGCCCAGTCAGGCTGTGGATGAGTCTGGTAGGGACCCTGTCATCCGTGGATCAATTTGTGTCACTAGGAAGACTACACCTCCGTCCTCTTCTATACCATCTAGCTTTTCACTGGAAAAAGGACAAGACGCTAGAAGCGGTCTCGATCCCGGTTTCCGGAAAGATAAAGTCTGGTCTGACTTGGTGAAAGGACTATATCAACCTTAGAGAGGGTCTTCCCCTGACTGTTCAGACTCCCAACCACGTTCTCTTCTCGGACGCATCGGACGTAGGCTGGGGTGCGACATTAGAAGGTAGGGAATGCTCGGGATTATGGAACTCGAGTCAAAGGACAATGCATTTCACTGCAAGAAGCTACTGGCAGTACGTCTGACCTGGAAAAGCTTCAGGTCTCTCTTTCAAGGCAAAGTGGTGGAGGTGAACTCGGACAACACCACGGCTTTGGCGTACATCTCCAAGCAAGGAGGGACCTACTCTCTGACGTTGTACGAGATCGCAAGGGACCTCCTCACCTGGTCAAAAGGTCTAGACATATCACTAGTAACGAGGTTCATCCAAGGCAACTTGAATGTCATGGCAGATTGTCTCAGTCGGAAGGGACAAATAATTCCAACAGAATGGACCCTCCACAAGGATGTATGCAAGAGACTTTGGGCCACCTGGGGCCAGCCAACCATAGATCTCTTCGCAACCTCGATGACCAAGAGGCTCCCAATATTTTGCTCACCAATCCCGGACCCAGCAGCAGTTCATATAGATGCCTTTCTCCTAGATTGGTCTCATCTAGATTTATATGCATTCCCTCCGTTCAAGATTGTCAACAAGGTACTGCAGAAGTTCGCCTCTCACGAAGGGACAAGGTT
Source organism: Palaemon carinicauda (assembly GCF_036898095.1). Classification (NCBI taxonomy): domain Eukaryota; kingdom Metazoa; phylum Arthropoda; class Malacostraca; order Decapoda; family Palaemonidae; genus Palaemon; species Palaemon carinicauda. Next base: position 168,924 of record NW_027168605.1, read on the forward strand.
GACGCTAGTTGCTTCCCTCTGGCCCGCGAGAGAATGGTTCACCGAGGTACTTCGATGGCTAGTAGACGTTCCAAGAACGCTTCCCCTAAGGGTGGACCTTTTACGTCAGCCACGCGTAAAGAAGGTACACCAAGGCCTCCACGCTCTTCGTCTGACTGCCTTCAGTTTTCGAAAGACTCTCGAGAGCTAGAGGCTTTTCGAAGGAGGCAACCAGAGCGATTGCTAGAGCAAGGAGAACATCCACCCTTAGAGTCTACCAATCGAAGTGGGAAATCTTCCGAAACTGGTGCAAGTCAGTATCCGTATCCTCGACCAGTACCTCTGTAACTCAAATAGCTGACTTTCTCTTATATCTGAGGAAAGAAAGATCTCTTTCAGCTCCCAATATCAAGGGTTACAGAAGCATGTTGGCATCAGTCTTCCGTCACAGAGGCTTAGATCTTTCCAACAATAAAGATCTACAGGACCTCCTTAAGTCTTTTGAGACCTCGAAGGAGCGTCGTTTGGTTACACCTGGTTGGAATTTAGACGTGGTACTAAGATTCCTTATGTCAGACAGGTTCGAACTTCTACAATCAGCCTCCCTGAAAGATCTCACCTTTAAGACTTTTCCTGATATGCTTAGCCACAGCTAAAAGAGTCAGTGAGATTCATACCTTCAGCAAGAACATCGGATTCTCATCCGAAACGGCTACATGTTCTACAACTTGGTTTTCTAGCCAAACACGAGCTGCCTTCTCGGCCTTGACCAATATCGTTCGATATTCCAAACTTATCGTATGGTTGGAAATGAACTAGAAAGAGTCTTATGTCCTGTAAGAGCTCTTAAGTTCTGTTTAAAACCTTTACGAGGCCCGTCTGAAGCTTTATGGTGTTCAGTTAAGAATCCATCTTTGCCTATGTCTAAGAATGCTTTATCCTATTTTATCAGACTGTTATTACGAGAAGCTCATTCCCATCTGAATGAGGAAGACCAAGCTTTGCTGAAGGTAAGGACACACGAAGTTAGAGCTGTCACAACTTCCGTGGCCTTTAAACAAATTAGATCTCTGCAAAGTATATTCGACGCAACCTATTGGAAAAGCAAATCAGTGTTCGCGTCTTGTTATCTTAAGAATGTCCAGTCTCTTTACGAGAACTGCTACACTCTGGGACCATTCGTAGCAACGAGTGCAGTAGTGGGTGAGGGCTCAACCACTACAATTCCCTAATTCCATAACCTTTTTTAATCTTTCTCTTGAAATGTTTTATTATTGTTTTTGGGTTGTCCGGAAGGCTAAGAAGCCTTTCGCATCCTACTTGATTTGGCGGGTGGTCAAAGTCATTTCTTGAGAAGCGCCTAGATTAGAGGTTTTGATGAGGTCCTTTAGTATGGGTTGCAACCCTTCATACTTCAGCTCCTAGGAGTCGCTCAGCATCCTATGAGGATCGCGAGGCTCAGTAAGGAAGACGTACTTAAAAAGGCAGAGTAATTGTTCAAGTCGACTTCCTTACCAGGTACTTATTTATTTTATGTTTGTTATTTTGAATAACTGCTAAAATGAAATACAAAATACTTAGCTCATAATAATGTCAACATGTAATGCTGGTCTCTACCCACCCCCCTGGGTGTGAATCAGCTATATGATCACCGGCTAAGTTTAATATTGAAAAATGTTATTTTCATTAGTAAAATAAATTTTTGAATATACTTACCCGGTGATCATAAATTAAAGGACCCTCCCTTCCTCCCCAATAGAGACCCAGTGGGCAGAGGAGAAAATTGGTTCTGTGTTGACATGGAGTACTTGAGTACCTGCTCGACAGATGGCGCTGTTGATGTACACCCCCACCTGTATAGCGATCGCTGGCGTATTTTGTCCTTAGGTTTTTCTGTCGGGCAGCAGAGCTGACAGCTATATGATCACCGGGTAAGTATATTCAAAAATTTATTTTACTAATGAAAATAACATTTTATTCAATATTTATCATGTTATGTCTTAATGAAAATTATTATAAAATGTATTCTAAATGTTCAGTTTCAATTTTCAAAAAGTAGCAAACTAAAGTTTGTTGATTTCCCCAGCACAAGAGGTCCGAGCAGTTATATTATTTCCTGCTTCAAGCTGCACCCCCAACCACCTACCACAGGGTCAGCTGTAGTGCTCCCACCGTCGACGCAGGACCCTCTATCTTCGACCTCCCAAACTTAAGGTATGGATTTGTGTTGAAAACATTCTCCATTTAGTATAGCCTATATGTGAAAGTAAAAAATATCCCCAAGCTAGTGACCCACAAGGCTGGCGTACACAGCACATCCATGTACCGCTTGCCAGAATAGACGAGCTGTGAAGTAATGTAAATTTTGCGAGTGCAATGACTCACGATGGAACAAAAACCATTAGAAATAATGACCCAAAGGGCTGGCGTGTTTAAACGTAGAGGCAAGGGACAGTGACATTGCCTTATCAAGCAGGAGAATGCCTTAGAGACTGACCATATATACACATGATCAGTACCCAAGTTAGGACCAAGGAGGGCCAGCCAATGGCTGTTGATGACTGAGCAGATAGACTTATAGGCTCCCCCAAACCCACCATCCTTAGCTCAAAAGGATGGTGAGGCTGCAGCAATCAAAGGAACTAAAGAGTTTGAGTGGGACTTGAACCCCAGTCTGGCGTTCACCAGTCAGGGACGTTACCACATCTATTTGTGATTTTGTATGATTTGTTATAAGTGGCAGCCTCGATACTTCTCTCAGTTCCATATTACAGTATACCTTTTATATAGCAAGATTTATTACAGTACGTACTTTTTTTTAGTACCATACTTAGGGAACTTCATTAGCCTCCCCACTTGTCGTGGTAAGAGGTAGTTTCAGTGTAAGTACTAGAACTAAGGTGGGCCATGCGTCGGGCCAGATTGCGACCATGCGAAGGTCAGTACCTGCACGTAAGTGTAACTAGGGAAGTGCTTAGTCGGCGTATCTTACCTTTTAGATTAAATGGTTGAAGCAATGAACATCATTGATTGTTATAGTAATTCTATTATGAAAATTGCTTTACATGTTGGCAATGATATTATGGAAATGTATGAGTTTGATAACAAGAAATATTAAAATAAATTTGGAAAGTGACATGATAAAATCTCAGAGACTTAATAATTTATTACTAGAGACGTATAATTACGCTTTATCTAATCGGAAGAGAAGTTAATGTGAGGAAAGTCACAGTTTGATCTTTGGTTCATTCCAGGTCTAATGGTATGGAGGACTCAGACGGAGTTTCGAGTGGTGGTGTTCCCGACATCACTCAGTTCCTCAGCGTGTGCATGGCCGAAGATGACGTAGTTAACGGCGATGAGGACTGCATCGTTGGGGTCGAAGAAGAGGCCGATCTGTCGGATCCGAACGAAGAGCCGAGAGACGAGACGGAATACAACGAAAATGACGTGGTGGTGAAGGTAGAAGAGCCAATCCACTCCGATTATGAAGAAGATCCGGAGAAATACAATTATTGCATGGCAGTGCAGTATAACGACGAGTTTAGGACTATGTTGGAGAATTCTTTCATGATAAAACAAGAAGGTGAGCTAAGAAATAAGGATGTCTGTTTATTTATTTGATGAAGGTTTTCGTAATACAAACCTTAGACCATTAACAGGGGTATTAATAAGCCCAGAACGGCCATTAAGCTTTTTAACGAGGTAAGAATAGGTGGCTGTCGGGTAGTGGATAAGGCTGGCCCACCCAACAGGTATACTATTTGTTGGTAGTTAACTACCTCGTTGAATTTCAACGGCCATTCCACCCATCGCTGAGGTCCTACTATCAAAAGAATTGTTAGTACAGTATAGTTAGGAAAATTACAAATTACTTTAAAAATTTGTGATTTCACCATAGGTGTACTTTGAGAATGCCACATCTTTCTATGTCAACATGGAGTGCCAGCGACACCAAGCTATCTGAGGCTTTTTTTGACATCGAGACACATCAATTGATTTGGAATGTGCACAGACATACATGAACGAAACCTATGTTGTAAAGAGGCGTTTCTCCTGAATATAATGTGTGAAAAGTTTCCTGTTAGTGAGGGACAGTAGCCGAGTATTTGTTCTCAATAAGGAAGTTTTGTAGTATCTGGTGTGGAAGGATAAGATTGATTGTTTTTATTATTATTATTATTAGTAGTAGTAGTAGTAGTAGTAGCTAAGCTACAACCCTAGTTGGAAAAGAAAGTTGCTATAAGCCCAAGGGCTCCAACAGGGAAAATAGCCAAGTAAGAAAAGGAAATAAGGAAGCAGATAGAATAGTGTGCTCAATTTTAGATCAATTTTAAATGTAATTCCACCTCTTAAGACATGTTTTCCATTTGCTAGATGAAGTCTTCAAGCTGTCAGGCAAGGAGTGCCTTGTATGTGGCAAAACAGTTTCCAGAAGCAAGATGAAAGTACACATGCGTACGCACACGGGAGAGAAGCCGTACGAGTGCGACGTTTGCAACAAGCGTTTCGCCAGGTCGGATAAACTCATCACCCACAAGAGGATCCACAGCCCGGAAAAGCCCCACGTGTGTTTTTGCGGGAAGCAGTTCCGACGGCTGGACCACCTGAAGGATCACATCAAAACGCACGACCTCAACGATGCGGACCGAGACGCCCTGCTCGAAAAAGCTAGAAATTGCCGATTCAACGGCAACGTCAGGAAGGCCGTGACCACGCAAGTACGTCCGCCCGGCGCCTTCACTTGTACGGAGTGCGGCATGTCGTTCACCCAGAGCTACAAGTTCAAACGTCACTTGCGCGTGCACACCGGAGAAAAGCCGTACGTCTGTTTCTGCGGTAATAAGTACACTCGTTCGGAAGGGCTGCGCAGGCATCAGCTGAACTTCCACGGCCTTGATAAAAACAATTGTGTAGTAGGTGAGGTGCCGATAAGACTATTTCCGGAGGTCATTTTGCAAGTGGACCAACAGCTCCCCGGCAACGTGGACTTGAATGTTCCCGGAAGTTTAGAGACCCTAGTGAAGGCAGAGCACGACGAGACTGATGCCGAGCTCAGTCACGAAGTTGTCTTGGAGAGGGTGGACGGAATGGAAGGCTCAGAATCGGAAGGGGGTTACAACAATCTCGGCGAAGCCGATCTGGATGAACCCAATCTCGGCGAAGCCGATCTGGATGACAGCATGAGTCAGAGTGGTATGTATAACTTTTTATTTAGTGAGTTCTGTAAAGTTAGATTCTTAGCAGATTATGTGATATACTTTATTTTGTTATTCGAAAATAATTGTCTTGGAAGTTATGAAGACTGTTGCAATAGGTTATTTGTTCCTACACAAATACAAACCCTCGTGCTTCAATAGGAGTATTGTATTTCTTTTGTGAAGTTGGGACAGCCATTGGAAATTTATCTAGCTACATATAACTACCGACGGGTGGTGGGTAAACCCCACTCTCCTGTCAGGCCGCTAGACAGTCGGTTTTGATTTCGGCTACAGCAGTACACACGCACCCTTGCTGCCTTTCAATTCTTGACTTATAAATTTTTGCTTTTGCCTTGTAGAGTAAATAGATAAGTGTGCAACCATGCTGTTGTATTAGGGTTAACCTGGATAAATTTAATGAAAAGTACTATATTATGGAGTAGTTTCTGGACAATATAATACAGTACCACAAATGTGTGGCAGGTTTATATTTATTATTGTTATTATTATTATTACTTGCTAAGCTACAACCCTAGTTGGAAAAGCAGGATGCTATAAGCCCAGGAGCTCCAACAGGGAAAATAGCCCAGTGAGGAAAGGAAACAAGGAAAAATAGAATATCTTAAGAACAGTAACATCACCTAAATAAATATTTCCTATATAAACTATAAAAACTTTAACAAAACAAGAGAAGAGAAACTAGACAAAACAGTGTACCGTCAAGCAAGAGAACTCTAACTTGTTTGTAATCTCTTCACCCTTATTCATTTTTGAAGGGAGCTCATTGCTGTTTGCAGTCATCCCTTTGGTATGAGTGGCAGTTTGACGATGACAACTTAAACACAAGGAAGTTTATATTCCTTGGGCATCAATGGTCTACTGTTAGCAGAACAATGTCTCTTACTGCCAGGACTTCTAAGACTGCCCTTGTGTCGTCTGCATGACTCCTGCTTTCAGCTGTGGCACCTGTTGGTGTTGTCTCTGCTGCTTCAGTAGAGGGCCCTTTGGACTTTCTCTGTTCTAGCATCGTCATTGGTTTTCGAAAAAGGCCAGCAAGAAGCAGCAAGTGTGCTCCTCCCCTTCTAGTTCTTCCTCCTCGTGGGCCTTGTCTTTGTTATATTCTTCAGATGTTGTTATTTCTAAGAATAAAAAGAAAATAACATATAAGTCAAGGAAGTTAAATCGATAGGAGTCGTGCAAGACTCCGATGGTTCTCTCCCTACTTACGAGGGAGAGAGAGAGTGCGGGACGGAAAACTAAGTTTGGAATGCGTTAGGTACAGGAGTTATGCTCTTGCTTTACTGGTGCTCAGTCTTGTATTAATTTATTATGCAGAAAGGAATTGAATATTATTAAAAGGAAATAATTAGATGATGGAGGGCACCATCTTCCTCCTCTTCCATCTCCGGGACGATTGTGGTACACTCGGTCTCTGCCCCTGAGGATACTGTACTTTGGTTCTGAAGGGATGGAAATTGGCTCGTGTCGGGAGAGAGGAAATAGCGATTGGTCTATTAGCTTTTACAACTAACGAGACATATGAATTCCCAGCACACCTCGCTCTGAGGAAATGCACCCTGTCACACCCTTACTGTGCGGTGAGTTCCTGTATGTAGTCCTGTTCACCACTTCTGCAATCTCTCCCTACACTATCTGTTTGGTTACTTGTCGCACAGAAATTGTGTGACAAGGTGCACTTTATCAGAGCGAGGTGTGCCTTTAATTCCTGTGTCCGGCTGTACATTATCATCTTTGACCTGTTATTTCCCCATATGGCCAGTCCACGCGCTGGGAAGTTGTTATGCCCTCGTTTGACCGGGAACCAGAGCAAGTCGGTGTTTAGTTAACTAATAGGAAAGGATTCAGGTTTGTTTATAGTCATGGAAAAGTACAAATTACTTTTAAAGATTTATGATAGTTTCTTTTAGCTTTTTTGTATGATAATGAATGACTTTTGGAACATGGAAATTTTAATTGATCCAGCGTCGAAAATCAACTTTCTACAGGAAAGTATCGAGTAGGTCTTCACTGGCCCCGTTGGTGTACCAATGACTTTTTAGAACTGGCAGTAGGTCTTTGTGTTAGAGTGGCTTCAAGTGTTATAACATGAGATTCATCTATTCCTTGTCTTTGAAGGGCTTTCATTTCTGCTGAAGTTTTGACAAAATCATTGTTATGATATTGTAGTAATTTTCTTCTGGATTTTCAGGTACAGTTCTGGTGTAGCTTTGATAATCACTTTTTTTGTAGGTAAATTAGTCTGAAAGAGTTGAGCAGTTGTTGAATGATTATCATGTAAAATCCTTTCTAATTTTGATGTATTTTAAGTACTGTACTGCCAGCATGTCATTAGTCAGTTTTGTTTACATACCTCTTTATTTTCAGGGGACTTGTCCAATAAAGACTGCCCTATTTGTGGGAAAAGTGTATCAAGGAGCAAAATAAAAGTCCACTTGAGAACGCACACCGGTGAGAAACCGTTTCAGTGCGACATATGCCACAAGAGCTTCGCGCGCTCTGATAAGCTCACGTGCCACAAAAGGATCCACACGGGTGAGAAACCTTACATCTGCTTCTGCGGGAAGCGGTTCAGCCGAATAGATCACATGAAAATGCACGCCGCCATACACAAGGTGGACGGCAGTAGACTCGATGTTATGCTGGAGGAAGCCAGAAATAAGGACTTGATAAGCAAGGGACTTCCTTTGCCTATCCACTCTACCTCCCCATTTACCTGCTCCTACTGTGGGGTGACTTTCACCCAGAGTTATAAGTATAAGCGGCACTTGCGCGTCCACACGGGAGAGAAGCCGTACGAATGCTTCTGCGGTAGTCGTTACTCGCGTTCTGAAAGGCTCCGCAGGCATCAGATCAAGTGTCACGGATTCCCAGAGAAAATCGTCTCCCGGAATGGAGTTTCCACGAACGTGATGCCCGAGGTTTTATTGCAGGTTAAGGAGCCTGTAAGCGGTGTTTCCTTTGAGGTGAATGAAGCCGGTATGTTAGAAGCCACGAATTGTAACGCTCAGCCGGAAGTCAAATCAGAAATGGGTCTTAATATTGGCAGTGCAATTCCTCCACCTTCTTTTGGGACTTTAGCAGATATCGAGCACGTCATGAGAGAAGTGATTGTGGAGCAGGTGTCCCAGCCAAAACCGAAGCCCGTTAAAGAAAGTGGAGTACACTGCTGTGAATTCTGTCCAAAGACTTTCAAAAAGGCTCACAAACTAGGTCTTCATCGAAGAATTCACACAGGGGAGAAACCTCACCTCTGCTCTTCGTGCGGCAAGGCCTTTGCTCGTAGAGATCACATGCTAAAGCACATGAACATACATTTGAAAAGAAGGAAATTCTCACTTATGAATGCTGCGAATGCAGGGGCTGAAGGACAGAATCTCTTTGAGAATTCCTCGAATGTAGAGGGTGAAGAAGACCTTAGGTCCTGTGAAAACATCACCGACACAGAGGTCGAGGAACATAATTCAAGTGTGGACGATGTGAAGATGGGTGGAAATCCCGACGAAGAGGATGGGGATTCAGAGCGGGAGAAAATGCAGGGCGAAGAAAGTGACACCACTGAAAATAAGGAGGGGGACGCGACCCAGATCAAAACGGAAGGCAAAGAATTGCACGTGTGTAATATATGTGGACATGCTTTTAGGAAGGTATACAACCTTCAGTCGCACATGCAGATTCATACAGAGAGAACACTTTTTGAGTGCGGTGTTTGTAGTAAACAGTTCAAAGTGAAAAAGAATTACGAAGCACACTTACTAAATCACGAACAACAGATGGATCTCTCGGAGGAGATCATAGAGCGATCGGACCTCAAAAAAGCGCGATCTCAGCGAGCGCAGTGCACAATCTGCGGCAAGTGGTTGGTCTCCATGAGCAGTTTGGAAACGCACATGCGATCCCACACGGGGGAGAGACCGTTCCAGTGCAACGTGTGCGAACACGCTTTCATTCGGAAGTCCGACATGCTGCGGCACATGAAATCACACACGGGAGAGAGGCCTTACGAATGCATTCATTGTCTGACTACGTTTTCCAGGAAGGACAAGCTTGCATTTCATTTGAAAAAACATGAGGAAAGTACATAGTACAGTACTGTAGTTATGTCAATGGTTAATGTTTCTTATAAATGTACAGAGTATGTCTAATATAAATAAGATTTTATTGTATCCAGTATTTTATACTAGTCAAGAGTTTAGTATTTGGAATAACATAACGTTATGTAGCCAACCTTTATATACTTGTATATACAAGAGAGTTTTTGTGCACATATATTTGTATAGCTTGTTACATCGTTAATCTTAGGTCGTTGAAATGTGTCAGAGGATTATACATTTGTGGATCTGGTGCCTCCTTTCCCCGAAAATTTCTCTCTGGGTATTTTGAAGTATTGGAATTTTATCAGAATTTAAACATACTCTGTCTTCTTTTTTTCTTTTGTGGTGGGCCTCTTGTCGTCTTTGTAAATTCACAGCGTTGGTTCGTAGATATTTATTCAGATGTTTATATTAGTCGAGAACATTCTCCGAGCATTTTCGGAAAAGATTTTCTTATACTATTTCTTCCTCAGATTTATGAAATTTATGATTTTTACTAATGCCCTTATACCTCGTCAGAAGTAGTTTATAGTGCGACCTGATAATAATATAATTGTTTTCAATTCGTACTTTTAACAGATCCTACAATTTGCATGTTAAAAAGAGTAACCATGCCTTTAAGGCTCACTTTGCAAATCATTCTTTTGTTTTCATTGAAACTTTCTCTTGATGCAATAACCTCAAATGTCAAAGTTATTTTAGCTTGTTCAGCGTTTATGGCAACTTCTGCCTCACAGACTTGGTTGCTTCACAGAATGTGCTTTTGACAATTATTCTCTACAGTACTACAATTAACATTATTGAATTGATACACAATCTAATTAAATAAACATATGAAAACTTATTTGAGAAAGGTACCCATTAATATAATATTTTTTTTCTCCTATAACTCACAGTGAAACGACAGATCGCAGGAGATAGGAAAAGTGTGTAATGTCGAACAAGATATCGGTCTTTTCTATGCGAAATGTGGCGACCATTTTCTATTGCTAGTTTGCTTGCCGTAATACTGTAATTCGATATTCGTTTAGCAATCTTGCACTGGGTGTAATGACGTTATTCAAAATTACAAGATACATTAGAGTAATACCTCGGGTTACGAAATTAATTCAATCTGGAGTGGCTTTCGTAACATGATTTTTTCGTATAATGATCGATTGATTGATTGATTAATTTGAGGTTTTCTGGCATCCTGACATCTTATGTCATTGATGCCGATCGTATAATGAAATACAATGAAATAGACTATTTTATTTGTATAATGAAATAGTCAAATATATTTGAATCATTAAATAAATTATCACAAATTTCGTTATGTATCCTGAGTTTTTTTTCTTAAGAAGAGACAAAAAAATCTTTGTATGTCATTTCCTACAATGAGTGTTTCGTATAAAGAAACTTTTGTATCCTGAGGTATTACTGTATTTATCTTTGGAAAATGAACTTTTACTTTATTTTGCGAGAGAAATTACGATAATGAGACATTGCTTTCTCGTAGGTCACAGATAGTATAAATAATGTTTATAAATACAATATATTTTAGGGGAAAGAGGCACAAATATATGCATACAGTATATATATATGTATGTGATGGATAAAGTATATATTATTTTATATGTTAGTCTGTAAAATCATTCTCGTAATAAACTTATGCAAAGTTTTCAATAATGTTGATCGCTGAATTATTTTTTTTTTTTTTACAGTAAGTTAAGTTTTTTGTTATTTAAGTACTGAGTATAAACTAATGTCCAATTCAAAGTTATAATTTATATCTTTAGTTTTGCCATTATGTTCTCAATCGATTATTCTTCATTCCAAGAAAATAATATAATCCGTGTCTATATTTTAGAAGCCGTTCTCGTGAACCTACACCTTGTTAATGAACGTTTTGGAAAGTGGCTTGTCGATGTACAAGATATTGTTCTCTCGTCCACATTCCACTCTTAAACTGTACGTACATATGCTAATGACCAGACACCCTATGTGTGTAGTCCCTGTTCATTTAGGTGTTTAGTGTTACAATCAAAACCATATTGTAACCTGCGATTATTAAGTTAGTATTTCTTACAAGTTGAGAATGCAGAAATTATGTTACAATCAAAATCATTTTGTAACCTGTGATTAAGTTTGTATTTTTTACAAGTTGAGAATGCAGAAATTATGTTACAATCAAAATCATATTGTAACCTCCGATCAAGTTTGTATTTTTTACAAGTTGAGAGTGCAGAAATTATGTTACAATCAAAATAATTTTGTAACCTGTGATTAAGTTTGTATTTCTTACAAGTTAAGAATGCAGAAATTATGTATTTATTCATTTTATATAGAGTAATAGATTTTTATAAATTGTGCAATATATATTGTTATAGTTTATATGATTATAATGGTATTTATGTAAAGGGATCTCTAGATTTTATTGAAAAAGAGTATTTATCCTTTGTTGAGAAGTCCAGCTGTTTGTCGTTTTTTATAATTTAATGTTTATATCGTGAATATGGGCTGGTTGATTCGTAATTTGAGGTTGCTGTGTTGTAAGCCAACTTCAAGAGAGGGTTTTTTCCAAAAGCTATGAATATGAAACATAAATGCATTACCTTATTGTATGTAATGTACAAACTAATAGGTGTAGCGAAAAGAAACAAGTAGGAAATATATTTATCGAAGCTCAAGCAAGGACATTGTATGGAATTTTAAGTTTTAAATAGTGTATTATCCAAATGTAATTATAGTACCTTGATCGCTTTCGTTTTTATCGAGAAGCTAGTTGGCAGAGCATTGTCGGTATTATATATCGTAAGAATCTTTTACAAATTAGTTTTTTAATTTTCTTGCCGACTAAATTTCGTCCCGGTAATTACGGCATGTTGAAAGTATTTCATCGCTCGTATGGTCTGTATACTGTTTATCAAGTTTTCATTTGCAGGTTGCTTGTGATGAAATAATCTTCAGTAGAGTATAATCATTTACAGCAGTCTATTTTAACAATTTTTCAACTGAAATCTAACCGAGGGCCTTTGCGTCAATGGTCGTAGATGATGATGATTCTTTCAAACCAGAAGTTATGAAAGTAAAACGGTATAGTCTCTCGCAAGTAGAACTTCAAATATGTACAGAAGGTTCTTAACTTACAAGCTTAATAGGTTCCAAGAAGTTAATGTAAGTCGAATTATTTTGCAAAATTAATTTTGTTAAATTTCGGTCTACGGTAAACCTAGCCTGACTATTCCATTCATATGATTTCCAGCTACAAAAGTCAACAAATAATCCCGTTCCATATGTAATAAATGTCAATTTATTTTATTAAATGATATAATATTGGTTTACAATATTTCTTTATCTTATTACAGTATAGGAACTCTTGATAAAATATCCGAGATTTATGATTTCAGTCGAATTTGTGTTTGTATCTCCGAGTGTTTGCAAATTGAATGTTTGTGAGTTAACCCTTTTACCCCCAATGGACGTACTGGTACGTTTCACAAAACTCATCCCTTTACCCCCATGGACGTACTGGTACAGCCTTGCAAAAAAACAGCTATTTACATTTTTTTTTTTTGCATATTTTTGATAACTTTATGAGAAACTTCAGACATTTTCCAAAAGAATGAGACCAATCTGACCTCTTTATGATGAAAATTAAGGCTGTTGGAGCAATTTAAAAAATATATATTGCAAAATGTGCTTGAAAAAAAGAAAACCCCTGGGGGTTAAGGGTTGGAAAGTTCCAAATAGCCTGCGGGTAAAAGGGTTAAGGACCTTCTGTATACCAGATTTCCCAAAGCTTTTGTAAAACGTTTTCTATTGAAAGTAAACTGTCCGGTGGAATTTATTAAATTTATGTTGCCTTTAGTCAATTTTTTCATATACAGCATAGCTATTTTGTAATCGGCAGATCAGGGTTTACGCCCGGTTAGATTCATGTTGATTGCCTACCTAAGTACAGTAAAGGAACTAGACCTAAAGAGAAGAAATATTTTATAATTTTCTTTTTATTTATTTATATAGTCTTTAAAATAATTTATTTAAAGTTAACCCTTCTAATTTTTATATTTCACAGATTCCAGGACAATCAGTAATGTACGTTTTTGTGGGTTACACCTACTTATCAATGAATCTATTTAGGTTAGAATTTATTTATGTTCTCAAGCAAAATATCCTGAAGAATAAAAGATGTAGTTTATTTTAACTTTAGTTAGAATTATGAGCTGGAAGTCGGAATATTTTTATTCACATAGAAGCAGGATTAAGATTTTAAATTCAGACACTGATTGTGTGAGACAATAAAGTGGGGAAGAACTATTAAATGCCAAAACACTTACATTATTGTAAAAGAAATATCTCGTAGAAAAATAATATGAAGAATAATATTTCGACATCAAAAGGCCTCTGGTTTTATCAAAATATCTAACCTTTTAACATATTTAACTTTTAAATGTTCAGGAATTTTCAGTTTTATCAAGTGCTAAATATTCTCTAGCATGTTCCCTTAGCTGCATTGATCTGTCTTCAACTTGTTTAATCCCTTTTGAAGGAACAGATCTCTCCGGCAAAATCAATGAGAGTCAAGATAAAACATTAAAATTTTTATTTTCAAAATTATTCATAAATATTTTTAATCTTTCCATAAACTGAAAGTTTTTTTTTGTACAGTACTCCTCTTAATGGTGTTTTTATTTTATATTTTAATTTATACAAGTTTATTCTTTATAAATTTTTTTTGTTTGATTCTGTATTGTTGGTAACAAATTTCATAAAATGTATGACAACAGTACTTAATTTTGTATGTTAAACATTTCAACCAAATTTATATACAGTACTTGGAAAGTGGCTTGTAAAACTCAATTTATCTACAGTACTTGGAAAGTGGCTTGTAAAACTCAATTTATCTACAGTACTTGGAAAGTGGCTTGTAAAAATACATTACATTTTATATTCTTTTAAAGAATCTCCTAAATGTACAATATACCGATTATATAAGCAACTGTAGCCATATATACATTATTAAAAGTAATGCAGAAAATTTAGGATATTAGATATCCAGTAATGACAAAATATACAATATTTGTTTTTTATTACAAGATTTTTAGCATAATTTCACTAATAGAAGAAATTAAAAAATTTATCTGTAATTTTGTTAAATATTATTCCTGTCAAATCGTAATTCTCTACTATGTTTTCATCAATGCTCTATTATTTTTTAAATACAATTTGTTATGGGTAAATAATGTGATATCCAAACTATGTATCCACTTAGTATGTGAAATGTTGCAATAGTTATGAAATGTAAGGGACTGCAATTCTGAACAATCCTCTTTTCCCCCCTTTGTTCATATCTCACAGAAACATTGATGGACCAAGCGCGAGAGAGCGCACACACACCTTTTTGATAGTGCTGTAGTTCTGAGTTTGGTCATAAGCATTCATATTTACTTTTAAGAGATATTTTAACTGAATTTTATATATACCCATGTGATGTTATCTAGAATTCTCAGTGTGTCACAATAAAGACACTTTTGGTTATGGTGAAGAGTATTATTGAACTATCTTTTAAGTGTTTTGCAGGGAGGACGGTTTGAAATTCCAACGTAAGGGAGGTCACCGCCCATAGATTGTATTAACTTTTAGTTATAACGAAAAATTTGTCAAGATAATAGTCGCTTTAAAAGCAGCGATGGTAGTCTCTAAGCAAGCAATAGAACATTGTATTGGTTTTATAACCACTTTTGCTTGTGTATGTATCAACGTGACCGATGTCCCAAATCGAAATTATTTCCTTCAAAGTAATCCTCTGCTTAAAACAATTATTCTACCTCAAAATTATCATACCTAATCCAGGAAATTGCACATCAAATGCTGTGTTGACAGTTACACTTTCCGTCATTTTATGTCAAATGTAAAATTATAGTCGACTGGACAGTAACTGCGCAGTTGCACCTATACAGCTTGTCTGCCTCGGCAGACTCAAATGGCTGTTCCCGTCCGTTTTCTAAACCAATGCCCATCAATCCGAGAATGCTGTATACAGTACTGTAGATTACATACCTAAGGAGACTGTCAAGAAGTCCAGACTTAAGGATAACCACTCCAGTGGCAAGTTCATCAGGACAGCTCAAGAGTTGGGCCACTGCAGCTTTTGTCAGGACATAATCGGACTTGTACACTTCTATCACACACTATCGCACATTCTACATCAAGGCTGGTCCATCAACTATTGATTAAATACTCTAACATAAAGCACAGGCTTGCAGGTTGTGTACACCTTACCTAAAGGTGAGTGGAGGTAACTCTCGCACATTATTCTGGCCTCCTTCATTGAAACTAATTACAGTACATTAAAATTTGTCCCAGTGGCCTAAGATGTAGTTAGTTACACTGACCAGCTTTTATTTTAGTAACAGGTAAACAGTCTTTTCAGCATATTGTGGAGCCCAATAGGTTACTATTATTGATCAGCCATTATATCAAACACTGGCTATCTTTTGCATTGGAAAAATTGTAAGATTATAACCTGATTGTCATGTCTATCTGGTGTAATAAATTACCTAATCTTGTTCTTGAAAAAATACTAAAATACTATTCACATTTTGAGTCCAATCAGCAACGCTTAAAAGTCAGTTGAGAAATACTTTCCATCAAGAGCAAGAAAGGGATCGACTTAAGCTTCCTTTCTGTAACTATCATGCCCTTTAACTACATACGATTGTAATGTCTCGGACACTGTACTGTATGCCATTACAAGATGGATGTTAAAGGTGTTTTATTTTCAGGGTGACAGATCTTCAAAAAAAAAAATAGACTAAAACCAATATTACAGTTGTCTTCGACATCCATAATTGGAGGATCTATAAAAAGTTAAAAACTCTAAATTAACATAAACTACATAAATTATCCAACTGTATATTTCCAGTATTCTTTCAACAGTGTTTTATCCAACAAAGGTCTATTTCACTAATGTTAAATATCCACCCTGGTATGTATATCCTTTGTCACCCGCCAAAATCACTGGTTATTATCGATAAATTTTCTCTACTAGCTACATTGTGAACAGATATATGAAGTCCTATATAGATAGTAGGAAACCTTGCTAGTTTACAATCAAATGAGCCCTGATTTTGTGAGACAAGTTGAAGCTCTGAACTGAATGGTATGGAAACCTGAGAACAACAGTTTCTTTGGCATTATAATTATCATTATTACTATAGTTGTTAATGCTCCGTACTCAAGTTAAGATTAACAAATGTGGTAATATATTACTACAATTATAAAAAAAGTATGTAATTAAGATTATGGATTTATTAAATTAACGGTTAGTGTTTTATCTTTTGTACAATGAATCACGGAATGACCAGATATTTGATTGCGACGTCTTGATCTCATTGATTAACTTTGGCTTTGAGACTAGCAATAGCTTTTAAGATTTTTTCTCTGGCTGGAGCAGTAGATATACCTAAATCTTCGAGGTCTTCATCTGATAGTTCTAAGAAAACATCCAAGTCCACTTCCTGGTCAATAAACAAATCTAGATACTGATTAAGAGCCAGTTTCTGGAGGACCTCCGACAACTGCCCCGACCCCAGACTGAGCGTCAGGTGATGGGACGAAGAGCTGGTCTCGTTCTGCTCCTCTCCTATCTGCGGAGTCAGCGTTGCGGTGGAATGGGACGACTTCGAGGATTTCGAAGACTTGGAGGACGTCACTGTCTTGAGGGACGATCCTCCCGAGCCGCCGCTGTCCAGCGAGGACCCCAGGAGGTTGCTTTCCCCGGTGCTACTGCCACCGCCGACTTTCTTCTTGTCGAGGCCCCTCCTGCCGCCGTTTTTCAAGATGTGCCCGAGGCCTCTTGCTTCACCTGCAAGGTTAAATGGGATTTCTTCATCTCTACAAGGAACAAACCGTTGTCTCCAAAAAAAATAGTTAATACAGTGTACAGAAGGTCCTCAGTTTACAAACCTTTGGAGATATAAACACAAATCCAACAGAAAATAACAAAAATTAGATAAAGAAATACTGTAATAAAATATATCATTTAACCCTTTTACCCCCAAAGGACGTACTGGTACGTTTCACAAAACTCATCCCTTTACCCCCATGGACGTACCGGTACGTCCTTGCAAATTAATGCTATAAAAATTAATTTCATATTTTTGTTAATTTTTTTGAGAAAATTCAGGCATTTTCCAAGAGAATGAGACCAACCTGACCTCTCTATGACAAAAATTAAGGCTATTAGAGCAAATTAAAAAAAAATATACTGCAAAATGTGCTGGGAAAAAAATAACCCCCTGGGGGTTAAGGGTTGCAAATTTCCTAAGAGCCTGGGGGTAAAAGGGTTAATACAATAAGCAAAATGACATTTGTAATAACTTCTAATCTTTTCATATGAAACCTGACTATTTGTTGACTTTTGTAGCTGGAAATCATAGGCATGAAATTCAGGTTAGGCCTACAATAGGCCAAAATTTAAAAAAATTTGACTTTCAAAGATTGTAAGATGAGGACCTTCTGTATAGCTAAAAATTTCAACGGGGGATTTTGAGTTGGGAGAAGTCTAATTGGAAAGGGACCTCTGGTAGTGGTTTCACTCGCCCCAGTTTTAATACCGACACCCTTTAGGGGAGAGCGAGCTGGGTATATTCCTGACATTTCATGCAACTTTTTCTCTGGTATATCTAGCAGTATTCATACATTTGAAATGGTGTTTTAAGGAGCATTTCACTGGGTGACACAGGTTCCTTGCCCAGAAATAGATTTTTCCTTCATCAAAATCCCTTTTTTATGAAAACTATAAACTCACTTTGCAAGTTAACAATACTTTATATGAAAATTAACAAGAGAGTACTTTTTGACTATTGAAAGGTTGCCATTGCTGATAACTCGATTTGTTAACATTTCTAAAAGACTAGAGATGTAAAAAAAACAAATTTTATCAATGAAAAGTTTGAATATTGCAGAGATTTGCAGACCTAAAGTTGGTGAAGCTCCCCCTTTTTTTTTTTTTTTTTTTTTTTTTGCAGAGCAGAAAAATTACTTAGATAAATCCGACAAATCTTACATTTTCTAAATCTGATACTTCATATATATTCTTTTAATCTTACATGATTGACGCTGAATACATCCACCATAAAGAAAACAAAAATAGTTTCTCTTTCGATAGGATTTAAACCTCATAATTTTCAGACTATTATTATGATTATTATTTTTATTATTATTACTGGCTAAGCTTAATCCCTAGTTGGGAAAGCAAGATGCTATAAGCCCAAGGGCTTCAACTGGGAAAAATAGCCCAGTAAGAAAAAGGAAATGAGGAAATAAACGATATGAGAAAAAACAATGAAAATAAAATATTTAAAAAAAACGCTAACATCAAAAAAGATATTTCATCTATAAACTATAAAAAGACTTATGTCAGCATGTTCAACATAAAAAAAATACCTTCACTGCAAGTTTGAACTTTTGAAGTTCTACCAATAGTTACAACAACCTAAAGTCAAATTCTCGACTAACGTACTGAAGAAAAAATCTAAAGTACAACAGTACCTGAAGACTGGGGACTTGGTCCCGAGAGCGAAGACCCAGGAGACAATCGTCCCCCACTTCCCATGCTGGATTTCAAGAGGTGCGAATTCGTGGCATGGTGGGGGGGTTCGACCGGCCCGCCCGGCACTATTCTCCGTCCCGGAGGCATCACTTTGGAGACAAAACCGGGTTTCCCACCCGTCGGAGATATAAGTGGAGGGACCATGTTCTTCATGGTTTCGGTCACATATATACTGCCGCCTTCAAAATCCTGTAATTTATTTCATTAATTATTATAGTGGATACTGTAACATCTTATTTTCTTAACTGAAAGACTTGAAATATGAAAAGAAATGAGTAAGGGAACTATCCTTCACTGATTAATTCTAACAATCTTGGTTTTTATTTTGTAAAGTGCAATACTACAGGTATATGGTATTATACAAGTCTTATTCTCGGCAGTGAACCAATTTTCGGCATGATCTTTCTGAAAAATAGTTGAACCGGTGGACCTTATGAAGTTCAAATTAAGTTCAAACTTAGTACACATGACTTTTTTTTTTTTATAGTTTACAAGTTACTTTTTTTTTTAATTGTTATTGTTTACAATGAAAGAAAAAATAAAATATTTTTAAATTCTAATATACTACCTTGAACTTTAAAATCAATACCTCTCCACTCATCATCTCCCACTTGCCACTTCATAGTCCTCAGCCATGTAAGCCTGGGTCTTCCAACTCTTCTAGTGCCTTGTGAAGCCCAGCTGAACGTTTGGTGAACTTATCTCTCTTGGGGAGTGTGAAGAGCATGCCCAAACTATCTCCATCTACCCTTCATCATGATCTCGAGTAATCTCTATTAATGTTTCATTTCTAATCCTGTTCTGCCATTTAACTCCCAATATTCTTCTGAGGGTTTTGTTCTCAAATCTACCAAATCTGCCTCTTCCATTTACAATTCTTATGTTCATGCTATTTCGAGGTTACAATCGTGAAGATTATAACAGTGATTTTATGACTGCATTACATTCTTTATAATAATTATTCTTTTGAAATATCTTTTGTATACGCTGAAGAAAACTAGAAGGGCAGTCAGTAAAGCGCAGACCTCCGCCGCGGCAGCGTATTTCTAGACCTTTTGCTCGACCTTTGACCTTAACATGTATTAAATGGCATAGATTTTCATACTCAAATATGAACCAAGTTTGAAATCTCTGTGACAACAATGTCCAAACTTATGGCTGATTGTGTTAATTGGTTATTTTGTTTGACTGTGACCTTGACCTTTTAAAAATTTAATCATTCCCAGCTTTTTACATAACAGTTAATCCCTGCAAGTTTCATTACTCTACGATTAAAATTGTGGCCAGGAATCTGTTCACAAACAAACAAATGCAAAAACAGGGGGTAAAACATAACCTCCTTCCAACTTTGTTGGCGGAGGTAATGACTGTATAAACAGAGTAGCCTACTGTGCTGTATACTGTATTTATAAAAGTATTGCCTAATCTACTATACAAACAAAAAAAAATAGCTAAAACCAAAACATAATTATTCATAAGATCAATTTACCATCACATATATTACATCGTTGATGGTCGAAACTGCAAATCAATTTACTTACATTTCATCTAAATCATACAGAAAACTGAAGGCGAAAAAAAATATGTTTACCATAATTGGAGGCAATCTGAATTCCTGCGGTAGGATTGGATCGTAGTGTATCGGCACCATGGGAGGAAACGGGCAGATATCGGCCAGACTGTCATCTTCCGATGTTGATCGGTGCACCTTCACTCCCTTCACTTTGTTGAATCTGAGAAGTTAAAGATTTTAAACTTTCTACTCTCAGTCAATGTATGTGTCATTTTTTTCTTATATCGAGGTACTTTTTGTGATCAACTCAGTGAAAGGGAGGATCAATCTAGAATGCATTTGTCATTTTAAAAAAATCAAGGTGCTTTACTTATTGAGAGCTGATCTATCAGGTAAAGAGAAAGGCATACAGGTAGGTAGTGTGT
Organism: Palaemon carinicauda; assembly: GCF_036898095.1. NCBI lineage: Eukaryota > Metazoa > Arthropoda > Malacostraca > Decapoda > Palaemonidae > Palaemon > Palaemon carinicauda. The sequence goes on from NW_027168605.1 coordinate 189,752, forward strand.
TCGAAGAGAAAGGTACTATTTGTGTAATAATAATACTGGTAATTAACCCTTTTACCCCCAAAGGACGTACTGGTACGTTTCACAAAAGCCATCCCTTTACCCCCATGGACGTACCGGTACGTCCTTGCAAAAAAATGCTATAAAAATTATTTTTTTCATATTTTTGATAATTTTCTAAAAAAAAAATCAGGCATTTTCCAAGAGAATGAGACCAACCTGACCTCTCTATGACAAAAATTAAGGCTGTTAGAGCAATTAAAAAAAAATATACAGTACTGCAAAATGTGCTGGGAAAAAAATAACCCCCGGGGGGTTAAGGGTTGGAAATTTCCAAATAGCCTGGGGGTTAAAGGGTTAATAATAACAATTGATGATGGTTCATAGCAAGGTCTGACGTGTGTGCTGTATATACAGTATTAAGTTGAACAGTAAAATGAATATAGAATTACTGTATAGCTGAGTAATGTGCAGCCATTCCCTGCCCCTCCCTGGTCCTCGCTTGAATATAGAGGAAGCTTTGGCACTGATTATATATAGATATGGTCATTCTCTAGGACACTGTCCTGTCCCCCGTCTCCGCTGCTCACGAGTGATCGTCACACTCGGATGACACACGAGTTTCTGCTGGCTGGCCAACACCAACCATATTGCGACGACTGTTTGATACCCTTGACAGTGAGGCATTTGTTGACTGAATGCCCCATTTATAGCACAGAAAGAAATAGATATCTGTTTGAGGCTCGGGGTGAGGATGGCAGGTTCATCCTTGCCAAGATCCTTGGACAGGATGTGTCGTACAATACTAGTGGCATTTTCAAATTTATATCAGAAGCAGGTCTTCTTAATGCTATTTAACTTTTATAACATATTTACTTTTCTGGTTTTAATTGAATATTCTTTTAATCTTTATTTGTAATAAACGATATCGGCGTCAATGACCTTCAATGTCAGAATGTCAGAGAACTTCAAATCAATCAATCATGAGAGATCTTTAGACCTTTAAACACATGTACGTCACTGACCTGTTTGACACCCGATTCCACCAGTGCTTGAGACCGTGCTTCGACATGCTGGCTACTTCTTGGGAACTCCCTCTCTGCTGCGACCAGCCAACCTGAGGTACGAGAATTCGTCTGAGCACAACATTGATGTCTATCTTATATAAGACATCCTGGTATTGTTTACATTGTCACTAATATAATTAACTAGTTACTAAAAAAGTCTCCTGAACATTTCTTCATAGAATATGCCTAAAACTGCTTATACTGTCACTAATAAAATTATTGTTTTACTAAAACTTCCCAAACATTTCTTCATAGAATATGCCTAAAACTGCTTATACTGTCACTAATAAAATTATTGTTTTACTAAAACTTCCCAAACATTTCTTCATAGAATACTGTATGCCTAAAACTGCTTATACTGTCACTAATAAAATTATTGTTTTACTAAAACTTTCCAAACATTTCTTCATAGAATATGCCTAAAACTGCTTATACTGTCACTAATAAAAATGTTATTTTCATTAGTAAAATAAATTTTTGAATATACTTACCCGATGATCATGTAGCTGTCAACTCCGTTGCCCGACAGAAATCTACGGTCGGGATACGCCAGCGATCGCTATCCAGGTGGGGGTGTACACAACAGCGCCATCTGTGAGTAGGTACTCAAGTACTTCTTGTCAACAAGAACTCAATTTTCTCCTCGGTCCACTGGTTCTCTATGGGGAGGAAGGGCGGGTTCTTAAATTCATGATCATCGGGTAAGTATATTCAAAAATTTATTTTCCTAATGAAAATAACATTTTTCAATATTAATCTTACCCGATGATCATGTAGCTGATTCACACCCAGGGTGGTGGGTGGAGACCAGCATACATGTTAACAAAGAAGCTAAGTGTCCCGTATTTCATTTTATCAGTTATTCAAAATAACAAACATAAAATAAATAAGTACCTGGTAAGGAAGTCGACTTGAACTATTACTCTGCCTTTTTTAAGTACGTCTTCCTTACTGAGCCTAGCGGTCCTCTTAGGATGCTGAACGACTCCTAGGTGCTGAAGTATAAAGGGCTGCAACCCATACTAAAGGACCTCATCACAACCTCTAACCTAGGCGCTTCTCAAGAAAGAATTTGACCACCCGCCAAATCAACCAGGATGCGGAAGGCTTCTTAGCCTTCCGTACAACCCAAAAAACAACAATAAAAAGTATTCAAGAGAAAGATTAAAAAGGATATGGGATTATGGGAATGTAGTGGCTGAGCCCTCACCTACTACTGCACTCGCTGCTACGAATGGTCCCAGGGTGTAGCAGTTCTCGTAAAGAGACTGGACATCTTTGAGATAGAATGATGCGAACACTGACTTGCTTCTCCAATAGGTTGCATCCATAACACTCTGCAGAGAACGGTTCTGTTTGAAGGCCACTGAAGTAGCAACAGCTCTCACTTCATGTGTCCTTACCTTCAGCAAAGCAAGGTCTTCTTCCTTCAGATGAGAATGTGCTTCTCTAATCAGAAGCCTGATGTAGTAAGAAACTGCGTTCTTAGACATCGGTAGAGAAGGCTTCTTGATAGCACACCATAAAGCTTCTGATTGTCCTCGTAATGGCTTTGACCTTCTTAAATAGTACCTAAGAGCTCTTACTGGGCAAAGTACTCTCTCTAGTTCGTTCCCCACCAAGTTGGACAGGCTTGGGATCTCGAACGACTTAGGCCAAGGACGGGAAGGAAGCTCGTTTTTAGCCAAAAAACCGAGCTGCAAGGAACATGTAGCCGTTTCAGATGTAAAACCTATGTTCCTGCTGAAGGCGTGGATCTCACTTACTCTTTTAGCTGTTGCTAAGCACACGAGGAAAAGAGTTTTTAATGTGAGGTCCTTAAAAGAGGCTGATTGGAGCGGTTCAAATCTTGATGACATTAGGAACCTTAAAACCACGTCTAGATTCCAGCCTGGAGTGGACAACCGACGGTCCTTTGAGGTCTCAAAAGACCTAAGGAGGTCCTGTAGATCTTTGTTGGTGGAAAGATCCAAGCCTCTGTGGCGGAATACCGCTGCCAACATACTTCTGTAACCCTTGATCGTAGGAGCTGATAGGGATCTTACGTTCCTTAGATGTAACAGGAAGTCAGCAATCTGGGTTACAGTGGTACTGGTTGAGGAAACTGCATTCGCCTTGCACCAGCTTCGGAAGACTTCCCATTTAGACTGATAGACTCTGAGAGTGGATGTCCTCCTTGCTCTGGCAATCGCTCTGGCTGCCTCCTTCGAAAAGCCTCTAGCTCTTGAGAGTCTTTCGATAGTCTGAAGGCAGTCAGACGAAGAGCGTGGAGGTTTGGGTGTACCTTCTTTACGTGAGGTTGACGCAGAAGGTCCACTCTTAGAGGAAGAGTCCTGGGAACGTCGACTAGCCATTGCAGTACCTCGGTGAACCATTCTCTCGCGGGCCAGAGGGGAGCAACCAACGTCAGCCGTGTCCCTTTGTGAGAGGCGAACTTCTGAAGTACCCTGTTGACAATCTTGAACGGCGGGAACGCATACAGGTCGAGATGGGACCAATCCAGCAGAAAGGCATCCACGTGAACTGCTGCTGGGTCTGGAATCGGAGAACAATACATCGGGAGCCTCTTGGTCATCGAGGTAGCGAATAGATCTATGGTTGGCTGACCCCACAGGGCCCATAGTCTGCTGCAAACATTCTTGTGAAGGGTCCACTCTGTGGGGATGACCTGACCCTTCCGGCTGAGGCGATCTGCCATGACATTCATATCGCCCTGAATGAACCTCGTTACCAGCGAAAGCTTTCGATCTTTTGACCAAATGAGGAGGTCCCTTGCGATCTCGAACAACTTCCTCGAATGAGTCCCTCCCTGCTTGGAGATGTAAGCCAAGGCTGTGGTGTTGTCGGAGTTCACCTCCACCACCTTGTTTAGCTGGAGGGACTTGAAGTTTATCAAGGCCAGATGAACTGCCAACAACTCCTTGCAATTGATGTGAAGTGTCCTTTGCTCCTGATTCCATGTGCCCGAGCATTCCTGTCCGTCCAGTGTCGCACCCCAGCCCGTGTCCGATGCGTCCGAGAAGAGACGGTGGTCGGGGGTCTGAACAGCCAATGGTAGACCTTCCTTGAGAAGAATGCTGTTCTTCCACCACGTTAGAGTAGACCTCATCTCTTCGGAAACAGGAACTGAGACCGCCTCTAGCGTCATGTCCTTTATCCAGTGAGCAGCTAGATGATACTGAAGGGGGCGGAGGTGGAGTCTCCCTAACTCGATGAACTGGGCCAGCGATGAAAGTGTCCCTGTTAGACTCATCCACTGCCTGACTGAACATCGGTTCCTTCTCAGCATGCTCTGGATGCATTCTAGGGCTTGATTGATCCTTGGGGCCGACGGAAAAGCCCGAAAAGCTCGACTCTGAATCTCCATACCTAGATAGACAATGGTCTGGGATGGGACGAGCTGGGACTTCTCTATATTGACCAGGAGGCCCAGTTCCTTGGTCAGATCCATAGTCCATCTGAGATTCTCCAGACAGCGACGACTTGTTGGAGCTCTTAAAAGCCAGTCGTCTAAATAGAGGGAGGCTCTGATGTCTGCCAAGTGAAGGAATTTCGCAATATTCCTCATCAGTCTGGTAAACACAAGAGGTGCCGTGCTTAGGCCAAAGCACAGGGCTTGGAACTGGTACACAACCTTTCCAAAGACGAACCTTAGGAAAGGTTGGGAGTCTGGATGGATGGGGACGTGAAAGTACGCGTCTTTCAGGTCTAACGAGACCATCCAGTCCTCCTGCCTGACCGCTGCTAGGACCGACTTCGTCGTCTCCATCGTGAACGTCTGCTTGGTGACAAAAGCATTGAGAGCACTGACGTCCAGCACCGGTCTCCAACCTCCTGTCTTCTTCGCTACCAGGAAGAGACGGTTGTAGAAGCCCAGGGATTGATGGTCCCGGACTATGACTACCGCTTCCTTTTGTAGCAAGAGCGACACCTCTTGTTGCAACGCTAGCCTCTTGTCCTTCTCCTTGTAGTTGGGAGAGAGGTTGATGGGAGATGTAGCTAGAGGGGGACTGCGGCAGAACGGAATTCTGTATCCCTCCCTTAGCCACTTCACAGACTGAGCGTCTGCACCTCTGCTCTCCCAAGCTTGCCAGAAGGTCTTGAGTCTGGCTCCCACTGCTGTCTGGAGAGGAAGGAAGTCAGAACTTGCCTTTTGCAGACTTGGAACCCTTCTTGGATTTGCCACGGTGACTGTCGGCACGGGTACCTCCTCTGCTGGAGGTTCTGCCACGAAAGGGCGGGATGAACCGAGTTGCAGGAGTGTCTACTGCTGCAGGGCGGAAGGGTCTAGGCACGGAAGGTAAGGTTTTAGCCTTACGTGCAGAAGATGCCATCAGATCATGGGTATCCTTCTAGATAAGAGAGGCAGCCATCCCCTTAATCAGCTCCTCCGGAAACAGACACTTGGAGAGAGGAGCGAACAACAACTCTGACTTCTGGCAAGGAGTGATACCAGCCGATAAGAAGGAGCAAAGATGTTCTCTCTTCTTGAGCACTCCCGACACGTACGAAGCCGCAAGTTCACCAGACCCATCCCGAATGGCTTTGTCCATGCTAGACATGATCAGCATGGCAGAGTCCCTATCTGAAGGGGAAGTCTTCCTGCTTAATTATTATTATTATTACTTACTAAGCTACAACCCTAGTTGGAAAAGCAGTATGCTATAAGCCCAGGGGCTCCAACAGGGAAAATAGCTCAGTGCGGAAAGGAAAAAAGGAAAATAAAATATTCTAAGAAGAGTAACAACGATAAATATCTCCTATATAAACTATAAAAACTTTAACAAAACAAGAGGAAGAGAAATAAGATAGGAGAGTGTGCTCGAGTGTACCCTCAAGCAAGAGAACTCTAACCCAAGACAGTGAAAGGCCATGGTACAGAGGCTATGGCACTACCCAAGACTAGAGAACAGTGGTTTGATTTTGGAGTGTCCTTCTCCTAGAAGAGCTGCTTACCATAGCTAAAGAGTCTCTTCTACCCTTACCAAGAGGAAAGTGGCACTGAACAATTACAGTGCAGTAACCCCTTGGGTGATGAAGAATTGTTTGGTAATCTGTGTTGCCAGGTGTATGAGGATAGAGGAGAATATGTAAAGAATATGCCAGACTATTCAGTGTGTATGTAGGCAAAGGGAAAATGAACCGTAACCAGAGAGGAGGATCCAATGTAGTACTGTCTGGCCAGTCAAAAGACCCCATAACTCTCTAGCGGTAGTATCTCAACGGGTGGCTGGTGCCCTGGCCAACCTACTACCTATAAAGGCTCCCAAACACCAATCGAGGAAGTTGAAGATCTCGAAGGCACGAAAGACTCCCTTCAACAGATGATCCATATCAGAAAAGGACCAGCAGATCTTCGATCGTCTCATAGCCAACCTGCGGGGAGAGTCAACCAGACTTGAGAAGTCGCCCTGGGCAGAGGCAGGAACTCCCAAGCCGGGTTCCTCTCCCGTGGCATACCAGACGCTCGACTTGGAAGCAAGCTTGGTAGGCGGAAAGATGAATGCAGTCTTTCCCAGTTGCTTCTTGGAATGCAACCACTCTCCCATAACCCTCAAAGCTCTTTTAGATGATCGTGCGAGAACAAGCTTGGTGAAGGCAGGCGCAGCAGACTGCATGCCCAGAGCAAACTCGGAGGGAGGAGAGCGAGGGGTTGCAGACACAAACTGCTCAGGATACAAGTCCCTGAACAATGCAAGGATTTTACGAAAGTCTAAGGAGGGAGGCGTAGACTTGGGCCCTTCAAAGTCAGAGTGCGGCTCATCCAAGTGTGCAGCTTCGTCATCCGATACTCCATCCTCCGAAAGCTGAGTAGGAAGTGGCAAAGGCAGAGCAGAAAGCTGAACGGCTGAATCCGGCAGTACGGGTGCATGCATAGCTGCGGATCCAACATCATGCCGCTGCTGGTCAGTCTGCGAGCTGGCAACAACAAAAGCAGAGTGCTGGAGCGTGGGAGGGGCTGCGGTGGGTTGCGGAGCATGCTGTATGGTATGCGGAGCATGCTGTATGGTATGCGGAGCATGCTGCATGGGTTGCGGAGAAAGCCGCATAGTGCTGGAACCCGGCAGCTCTACAGCACCTTCCCACTGCTGATGCGGTAGCTTACGCATGTCAACGGATGGAGCAGCAAGAACATGCGTCTGGCAGGGTGGACTGCGCATCGGTGGTGGAGCTCTCACAGGTGGAGTGTGGGAGCAGGCAGCCGCAGTATCTGCTGAGCGCACAACCTCGGCGGGTTGTAGGTTAACAGGTGCAGTGTTAACCTTCTCAGCATGATACTCCTGCATGAATGCCGCAAGCTGAGACTGCATAGTCTGCAGCATGGACCACTTAGGGTCTACCGTGGTTGGAGCAACAACAGACGGAGCAGAAGCCTGTTGTGGAACCACTCTACCTCTCTTGGGAGGTGTGGAGTCATCAGATGACTGCAGCGAGTCCGAACTGACCCAGTGGCTACACCTGGGCCGTTGGACTCGCTCGGAAGGGACCTTACGTTTGAGCGGTCGTGAGACCTTGGTCCATCGTTTCCTCCTGGAAACTTCTTCCACAGACGAGGAATGTAAGGGCTCATTCGTCTGTTTGTGGATGGGACGATCTTTGGCAGATACGTCCGCAACCACTAAGGATACATCCGTGCGCCGATCAAGGCCTGCCGAACCCTTTGGTCCTTCGACATTGCTTCTCCCCTGGGCTTGGGAGCTTGCAAGAGGTCCCGGACTGGGAGGACGACTGGCACGCACAGATGTACCCTCATGCGCAACACTGACACTGACACTTTTCACATCACTAGCACTGATAACACTTCCCACTGCACTTTTCGCTTTCAGCTCTCTGACATCTGCCAAGAGCTGATTACGGTCATTAGCCAATGACTCCACTCTGTCACCGAGAGCCTGAATGGCACGCAACAAATCCGCCATGGATGGCTGAGCACTAGTAGCAGGTACGGGAGTCACCACCACAGGGGAAGGAAAAGGTTGAGGGGCATGGGGAGAGGAAAAATCCACAGAGCGAGAAGAACTCCTCCTGATTCTCTCCTTCTCTAACCTACGTGCATTTTTGAGGAATTCGTTAAAATCGAATTCCGAAAGCCCAGCGCATTCCCCACATCGATCTTCCAATTGACAGGATTTACCCCTACAATTGGAACAAACGGTGTGAGGATCTATAGAGGCCTTCGGAAGACGCCTAGCACAAGTCCTAACGCTACACTGCCTGTACTTAGGGACTTGAGACTGGTCAGACATCTTGAATTTTAGAAGTAGTCAAGGGGGAATTCCAAAATCTAGCAAAGTTCGTTAACAATTAATCCAAATTAATTCCAAAAGCTTGCTAAGCTAATGATAAAGCTTCCTGAATAGCGAAGGCTAAACTCTAGAGTGAATACATCACCAAATCGTGAACAACAACTAAAATTAACAGCGTATCCAAGTAGGTCTTGCCGGCGGCACGACAGAGGAAAAATTGAGTTCTTGTTGACAAGAAGTACTTGAGTACCTACTCACAGATGGCGCTGTTGTGTACACCCCCACCTGGATAGCGATCGCTGGCGTATCCCGACCGTAGATTTCTGTCGGGCAACGGAGTTGACAGCTACATGATCATCGGGTAAGATTAATATTGAAAATTATTGTTTTACTAAAACTTCCCAAACATTTCTTCATAGATTATGCCTAAAACTGCTTATACTGTCAATAATAAAACTTTAGTTTGTAACTAAAACTTCCTAAACATTTCTTTTATAAAATATGCCCATATGAAATCATAAAAGAAGAAAGGGGTATGGATGTAATTAATGATGTTAATGTAAAAAGGATTATAATGATGATGTTGAGTAGGAAGAGAGAAATGAATGTTGTCCATTCTCAGGGATTTATTCCACTCAATTTATAACAATTATTGGCAACCAGTAAGAAGATTTAACAGTTTTATGTGGTTTACTGTTTATGTCAACAGCGGACAAAAAACACAAGTGAAATATCAGCATCTGTCCTTGTTTTGCAAGACCAATTCTATACGAAAGACCTAAACAATGCTCATCCTGGCGATATCCAGCATTTGTGAATAGGAAGACAAAATAAAAGCCATATTTATATTAAAAAAATGGTCACTTGCCTGAGCTTCCACTAAAATACTCATGATATCAATGTCGAGCGTTTCACTGGCAAAATCGTAAGCCATGTATCCTCGGTGCGCTACTTTGTTCGTGTTGGCTCCGCACTTAATCAGCAATTTGGCCATGTCTGTCTGTCTAGAATTAAAAGAAAAGTGATCTCTAATTGTTGGTGGCTTTTTATCCCTTTCTTTCTACAGTATTGACAAAAAACCATGTATTCTCCATATAATCTCCGTCATCTACGTAAATTTTTGATAAAGTTTAAAAGGTCGATATAAAATATAAATCTTCCCTAGCTTTAAAATATGTATCTATCTATATACCAAGGCACTTCCCCCAATTTTGGGGGGGAGCCGACATCAACAAGAAACAAAACAAAAAAGGGGACCTCTACTCTCTACGTTCCTCCAGCCTAACCAGGGACTCAGCCGAGTTCAGCTGGTACTGCTAGGGTGCCACAGCCCAACCTCCCACATTTTCCACCACAGATGAAGCTTCATACTGCTGAGTCCCCTACTGCTGCTACCTCCGCGGTCATCTAAGGCACCGGAGGAAGCAGCAGGGCCTACCGGAACTGCGTCACAATCGCTCGCCATTCATTCCTATTTCTAGCACGCTCTCTTGCCTCTCTCACATCTATCCTCCTATCACCCAGAGCTTTCTTCACACCATCCATCCACCCAAACCTTGGCCTTCCTCTTGTACTTCTCCCATCAACTCTTGCATTCATCACCTTCTTTAGCAGACAGCCACTTTCCATTCTCTCAACATGGCCAAACCACCTCAACACATTCATATCCACTCTAGCCGCTAACTCATTTCTTACACCCGTTCTCACCCTCACCACTTCGTTCCTAACCCTATCTACTCGAGATACACCAGCCATACTCCTCAGACACTTCATCTCAAACACATTCAATTTCTGTCTCTCCATCACTTTCATTCCCCACAACTCCGATCCATACATCACAGTTGGTACAATCACTTTCTCATATAGAACTCTCTTTACATTCATGCCCAACCCTCTATTTTTTACTACTCACTTAACTGCCCCCAACACTTTGCAACCTTCATTCACTCTCTATGTATAAAAGGTAATATTCTTTGCTTTATCATTTACTTTTTCATTTATCAAACTGAAAGCATTTCCAGGATTGAACCTAAATATTCAATATTTTAGACAAATCAAAAGAAAAACTATATAGTAAATAGTTTCACATCTTTAACATGATCAAATTGAATGTACAATACTTACTTTATAAAGTCTATATTTCATGCATATTTTAGCATCAGGTAAAAGAGGGTAAGACAGCAAAATATGAATTAACAAGTAGCATTAGCAAAATATAAACTAAAACAGCAAGCCAACATTCTATTAAAATCACAAATCTTACTTTTTACATAAACGCAAGTGAAAAGAAAAGCTGGTAAAAATTTAACGAGGCAGTTAAAACTACCGGTTGCGGCATGCAAGAAGTCAAAACGTTGGTCTTTTGCTTTCCTTATGATAGAAATATTGGCAACTCCCATTATTGCACTATAGGTAACAATGAATTTTCACAGTAAAGGGATTTTGACGAAGGAAAAATCTATTTCTGGGCTTGACCTGTGTCGCTCCGTGAAATGCTCCTTATAGCACCATTTCTAAGGCATAAATACTGCTAAATATACCAGAGAAAAAAGATGCATGGAATTGCCAGGAATAAACCCAGCTCGCTCACTCTAATGAGTGTAGGTATAGTAACTGGGGCAAGGATAGAACCACAACCATAGGTCCCTCACCAGTTAGACCTCTCCTTCTTCAATATCCCCCGGAACTACGAGGTGCCGTTCTACAGTACAGAAGATCCCCAACTTACAAACATTTGGAGATACAAATATCTAACAGAAAATAACCAAGAGAAAGAAATACTGTAATAAAGGGATTTTGACGAAGGAAAAATCTATTTCTGGGGAGATACCTGTGATGCCCGGTGAAAAGGGTCCTTCCTTACACTTTTCTGATATAAATACTTCCAAATATACCAGAGAAAGTTAAAAGCATGGAATGCAGAGGTTACTACCCTCGCGCGAGCACCCTGAGGGTGTCGTGTATAAAGCAGGGGCGTGTGAAAACCACTATTCACAGGCTGTCTTCCAATTAGCTAATTCCTTCGTCAAAAGGGATGGGCCGTTACAGAGGCACCAGCTACGTTACCTGAACCACACCACCGACACATGACGCGAGCGCCATCTGAACAACATCCTTCTTTTAGTGTTTGTTAGTGCGACCGGCCTTACGCCTTCCGCGGTGATGGCGGCCATTATTGTTTAAGTTCATACGTTTCAATTTATTTTGTTTGCCCGTTTGGTACTATTGTCATTCTAGGTTCATTTATAAAACAATATTAGATCATTTAATACAGTAAGCAAAATTTTATCTTTAATAACCTGATATCTATTTCATATGAAACCCGACGATTTGTCGACTTTTGTAGCTGGAAATCGTAGGAATGGGATTCAGGTTAGGCCTACCCTAAGCCAAATTTAAACAAAATTTGACTTACAAACATTTTCCCGGAACCTATCAATGGATTTTGACATAGGAAAAATCTATTTTTGGGTGAGATAGCCATGTCGTCCTGATGGAAGTTCCTTTGGGCAGCATCCTACTGTATAATATATCTGCGAGTGATATTACAAGAGAATTACCGTCAGGTATCACGGGGTTCTAACCCCCGGAACGATATCCTAAGATAACATGTATAATCAGGGACGTATCCGTAGATAACCATAGATATCTGCACCCCAAACAGACTTAACCCAGTCTAGGAATCTAAGGAGGAGGATAGGTGAGGAGCCGTTACATATCCTCTCCCTTCATAGTACTACTCATCTCTGATAAACTCATTCCAATTTTTGCAGCTTACCTACACGTTCGTTTATTTGTCAAGAGCGCCTTTGCAGCTTACCTACAGGTTCATTTATTTGTCAAGAGCGCCTTTTCTCAGCTTTTTGGATTTTTTCCTCGCACGATGGCTTCCCTTTAGTCGTCAAAGTTGTGTACCCTCCTCTTTTACAGTTTGATTTAGCTAAGCTTGTAAGTTGAGGACCTTCTGTATGCAGTCAGGTGATAACGCGGATATTTCTAATTTCTTCGCTCGGTTTTTCTATACCAACAAGTTCCCAACACCCGGAATAGTTTGCAGTCCTTCACGGACATTAATTTAACTTAAATTTAAACATGAACGGGCAACTAATCACGTTATTCTGATTTCACTCTTTAAAGAGAAACCAGAGCCTATGTAGGACGTTGTACCACGCTCTGATTTTTATATTGTTATTATTATTATTATTACTTGCTAAGCTACAACCCCAGTTGGAAATGCAGGATGCTATAATCCCTACAAGGACTCCAACAGGGAAAATGAGCCCAGTGAGGAAAGGAAATAAGGAAATAAATAAGTGATATGAAAAGTAATGATCAATTAAAATAAAATATTTCAAAAACAGTAACAACACCGAAACAGATATTTCATATACAGTATACAAAAAACTTATGTCAGCCTGTTCAACATAAAAACATTTACTGCAAGTTTGAACTTTTTGAAGTCCTACCGATTCAACTACCCGATTAGGAAGATCATTCCTTGGTCATAGCTGGAATGAAACTTCTAGAATACTGTGTAGTATTTTGCCTCATGAGGGAGAAGGCCACACTATTAGAATTAACTGCATGCCTAGTATCATGAACAGGATGGAACTGTCCGGGAAGATCTGAATGCAATAGATGATCAGATGAATACGGAAAGCTAGTCAAATATCTAACAATGCCAATGAAACTGAAATGAGAGAATTAATTTTTAAAGATACGAGAGATATTGTTGTAGCCGAAAGACTTGAAAAGTCTAAAATCGAGGCCTTGAAATGGATGAAAAAACACATTGGCTGAGAACATAATGGGCAAAAAAGATATTTCAAAAAAATTAGCTAAACTTTTGAAACCTCTGGCATGTTACAACTTGTGATTTCTTTAGTACGACTCACCACTACACTCTGTTATAAAATTTTTGCTCAGGACACTATCATACTGTGAAATGATCTCCCAAAAGGAATGGGTGAATCAATGGAACCTCTGAGTTTCAAACATGACCAAAACGTTTCTTTGCCGAGAAGATTAACTTGAGTCTCATTCCAGAAGTTACCTGTTACTTTCCGTCAAAATTGTTATCCATCTCACGTAATTTGTTATTTTTTACTATTTTTCTTTTATAGCTTGATTTTAACTCTCATTTTTCCCACACAAAAAAGTTTTTCCTCTGGGGGCGCTTAGTATTGTGGCATTTTGCTTTGCCAGCTATGGTTGCACCCTTTGCTTGAAATGATAATATTAAAGGCTTGGGGTAAACAGATAATCAAATCGTAATGCTAGCAACATTAATCTTCATAAAGCTTGGTGACCTCTTAAATACTTTCCAATATGTAAAAAAAATCCAGAATTCTGGTATCAGAGAGAATAAGTGAACATATCTAACATCTAAATCAATAAAGACTCATGTTTTATAATTTGATTGATAAGTTTCAAACTTAATTGGAATGATTAAATTTTCACATTTCTAGAGAACATGTCGAGTCCGATTCTAACTGCTGAAGAAAGGAATATGTATGCTACAATCTGGATATCATACATCTATAAACTTTAAAAAATATATTAGTTCTCACTAAAGTAAATCCTATAAGAGTTATCATTATTATTATCATCATTCAAAACATACACACATTCGTATGGAATAAATATGTGCACAATGGCTAAACGTTAGTGATCAACACTTCTGCTTCTTTGACCTCACCTATGATATATAGCTTGCATGAGAGCTGTCCAGCCATTCTTCTGGTCTTGGGCATCGATTGGAGCCCCGTACTGCAGCAACATCTTAGCTATCTGGCAATGGCCAAACATGGCGGCTACCATTAGGGGTGTTGCACCGTCAGATGTTGTTATTTGGCTCTGGCCGGGATCTCCTATGAGTATCTCTTGGACCGATTTCAGGTCCCCATTCCGAACTGCTTCCATTAGATCATATCCGGCACCTTTGGCAAACATGAAGCTATTGAAATTCAAGATCAAATTTTACAGATTCAGTTTCAATTGTTACGATTTCAATGTCCTCCCAAACATCTCTGTCATTCACAATTCAAGCTCGACTTGCTTCCAAACAGAGGATTTAAAATAGAACGTCTATTCATTTATCCTGTAATAAGGATTCCGACGTACAAAACACTTCAGTGACAACGTAAAATACGAAATAAGAACACGTCTAGATGTCGCACAAGTATCAGCCATACTAATTCTATATAAAAATACATTTAAACTACACAAATAAACGGATAACAGGAGTACTGCATGCATAATATATTTACTTTAATATTTCTCGCAAAAATTAAAATTGCATTGTCTATAAAATATTCAACCAATTACCATAACTCTGACAACAAAACAAAAGCTAAGAAGCGAGAATATCAACACGTCTCCATAACAGACCTTTTTTCTTTAGTCGTGTGGTTACTTTCTCGAGGCAGTTGGCGATGTCCGGCCTATTACAAGCACTTGCAACATCTACTGCAGTGAGGTCACTTGCACTGGTCGCATTTGGGTCAGCACCCCGCTTCAAGAGGAGCTGAGCTGTAGATACGTTTCCTCCGGCAGCGCTAAACATGAGAGGGGTAATACCTGGGAAACGAGAGAAATTTTTTAGGTTGCTAACTGGTATTTGGAATACATTATTATTATTATTATTACTATTCAAGGTACAACCCTAATTGGAAAAGCAAGATGCTATAAGCCCAGGGGCTCCAATAGGGAAAAATAGCCCAGTGAGGAAAGGAAATAAGGAAATAAATAACTGAAGAGAACAAATTAACAATAAATCATTCTAAAAAAAGTAATGTCAAAAGAGATATGTCATATATAAACTATTAACAACGTCAGTCTTAAGAGGAAGACTTGCTTTACAGGGCCTACAAAGCACTATCAACTCTCTGATAACTAGAGGGGCACTCAGTAGAGAGCAGACCTCCGCTGTGGCAGCTTATTTCTAGACCTTGACCTTAACATGTATTAATTGGCGTGTATTTTCATACACTCAAAGATGAACGAAGTTTGAAGTCTTTGTGACAATGATATCCAAGCTTATGGCTGATTACGTGAATTGGACATTTTGCTTGACCGTGACCTTGACCTTCCAAAATTTAATAATTTCCAGCTTTTTACATAACAGTTGATCCTTGCAAGTTTCATTACTCTACCATTAAAATTGTGGCCAGGAAGCTGTTCACAAACAAACACACACACAAATTACAAACACAGAAACAGGGGCAAAAACATAACCTCCTTCCAAATTCATTGGCGGAGGTAATAAATGATATGCCAGAACGTGTTTACAAACCTATCTTGGGAATCGCTTTGTTTGCGCTGACGCCTTTGTCCAGATAGAGCCGTACCACGGCGTTGTTTCCGTGTTGGGCGGCGATCATGAGAGGCGTGATCTGACTAGAAGTGTTTGTAATATCTGGATCGTACTTCGCTCCAGCTTCAATCAGCGTGCGAATTGTTCCCATGTGGCCACTGACGGATGCCAGCATGAGTGCTGACATTCCTGGAACAAGACAGGAAGAGAATTTATGAAAGATTTGGTCCAATATTTGTTTCAAACATTGAAAACTTTTGAAAATGGATATTGTTTAATTCTTGTTTCAAATATTGATTATTTTTTAAAATAACCTGAATCATAAGAGTTAACTGCATTCAATAATTGATATTTTGATAGACCATAGTTAAAAGCCTGTGAATAATAACCTATTTTAACATATGTGAAAGACTGGAGTTACCATTTCTTTGATAAGACTAAAAACAGTCATTTAAGTGATTTGATCAAAAATTATAATTTGACTAAGTTGTTGGCATAGTAATTTTGAAAATGTAGAGTTCTTGCAAACACTGGACTTCAGCACTTTATTTTACTTTGATTTTCTTCTCTTATTAAGAACCAATCCTTAATAACTTTAATAATAATTATAACAATAAAAGATAATACTACAGTGAACAGTCTAAAGATTCCATTTGAGATCTTAAGGAGCTATCACCTTGGTTTTTATGTTCCGTAGCCTGCTGCCAAGACAAAACAAACTTAAACATACTAACCTAACCTATTATAAGCATCAACCATGGCTCCAGCATTTATCAGACAGTGGACGACTTGCATATGACCATGCCTGGCTGCTTGCATAAGTGGTGTCCACCCGAGGTTATTCGTGGCTTCACGGTTGGCTTCCATGACGAGTAAGAAGGACACGACATTCTCGTGGTCGTTGGCAGCAGCGATGTGGAGCGCTGTGTTATTGTCATGGTCAGGTGCCTCGATGTTCACTCCTGAAAACGATCAAATAGTTTCATCACAATTCTAAACCAATTAGATACTCTAATATACTCGGGTAACTTTGGTATTTATTTGCTAGTTAATAAACTCTTCAAAAATTCAATTTGAGATACCAAGTCTAAAGAAAAAATCATTACCTGATTCTTGGAAGAATGTGACAAAATGTAATACAATTAACAAAATTTACTCCTATCTAACATTCAAGCTGTTAGTCGCATTTGATTAAAAAGTTACACTGGATACTGCGAATAAAAGAATACACTGAACCCTCGCTACTTCGCGGTTCGACCATCGCGGATTCACCACTTCGCGGTGTAGTGGTTTGCGGACTGTGGCCAGAGGTAGCAAAATCAACATACTGTACTGAATAATCAATATAATCGATGTAAAAACTAACCTATACACAGATGTGTACAGTAAATGCGTTTGTTTCTTCATTATGATCAGAGAAACGTAAACAAAACATTGGTTGCCATTTTCTATCGTGCTTTTTGGCGTGTTTAGGAAACGCATGATATAAAATCGCCTTTAATATTTGTGCCTGTTTTAGTTTAGGGTACTGTAGTACATGCATTAAGTGTTCTGTACATTAAAGGGTAGTTTGTTAACAGTACTACGTACAAGGGAAGGTTTTAAAAGTCTGAATATACATGTTAAATAAATAGGTAAATGTGGTGTCACTACTTCGCGGATTTTCACCTATCGCGGTCGGGTCTGGAACCTATCTACCGCGATAAACGAGGGTTCACTGTACATCACATGTACAACTTTCTGAGGTGTATGATACTTGTATATCTGAAAGAAAAACTCATATTGAATATAAGAAATGTATTTCTAATAGACAAAATAGCTACCTGATTTCAAGGAAGCCTTGATGAATTCAATATCTCCTTCTTCTGCTGCCCTGTGAAATTCTTGCACGGGATCTATCTCCATCTATGCCACTGACATCACAGTTTTATATTACACTGTTGAAAAAGAAAAATAGAAACAAATTTATTATACAATTTCGAAGCACAATATAATAAAGTTATCTGTTTGCAAAGGAGTCGTCAGAGTAAAATCATCAAGAAATAGCTCTTCAAATTTAGCAGGAAGCGTAATCAATGTAATAATTTACAGAAGTCAATGACTAATACCTAAAATTCTTCTAGGAACTGGATTGACTTTGCTTTTCTCCGACATGAAATTAATATCCAAAATTTTTTAATTGATTTTTATTTTTCTTAACCCTTTTACCCCCAAAGGACGTACTGGTACGTTTCACAAAACCCATCCCTTTACCCCCATGGACGTACTGGTACGTCCTTGCAAAAAAATGCTATAAAAATTTTTTTTTTCATATTTTTTTTTATTTTTTGAAAAAATTCAGGCATTTTCCAAGAGAATGAGACCAACCTGACCTCTCTATGACAAAAATTAAGGCTGTTAGAGCAATTTAAATAAAATATACTGCAAAATGTGCTGGGAAAAAAATAACCCCTTGGGGGTTAAGGGTTGGAAATTTCCAAAGAGCCTGGGGGTAAAAGGGTTAAAACTAGAGTGTGGGGAGCAGTCACTCTCTACCTAGCTCCCCTTCTTTGATATCTCACAGGAAACTACAGTGAACCCTCGCTACTTCGCGGTTCGACCATCGCGGATTCACCACTTCGCGGGGTTTTCCCATAACCCATATATATATACATATCGCGGATTTTCCGGAAAATTCGAAAATACCGCGAAATCTGAAGACAACCAAATACGATATTTTGTTACCTGTAATTCCATTAAATTAGTAATATCTGCTCTTACTGATTGTTCATTGCATTACATATGATATATAATTCAGCACAGAAAGAAATAAAACACGAAAAGAGAATGTGATCATACGATAATTCAGTACGTAGTAAAATTAAATCGAACATGAAACGCAAATCAGATGCAGTCATACCATATTAGAATGGTGTGTACTGTAATGGATGTGCTTCTTTTCCGTGAATCTTTTGTATGTATACGTACGTAGTACAGTACTGCATCCAATAGTATTCTTTGTTGCAAAAATCACATTTCGAATAAGCGTACGAGAGAGAGAGAGAGAGAGAGAGAGAGAGAGAGAGAGAGAGAGAGAGAGAGAGAGAGGCGTAAAATAGCGTACGTATATTATTATTATTGTTATTATTATTATTATTGTTGTTGTTGTTAATAAAATTATTATTGTTATTATTATTAATCATTATTATTATTATTAATGTACTGTACAGTATTATTATCATTATTTATTATTATTACGGTATTGTACTTAATCTACGTACGTTCAGTGTGCGCGGGACATCTTCTATGAGTAACCAACGCACCATAGTACTGTATAAGACGGGTTGTGATTGGTTCAAGCGCTGATAGATGACGAATCAAAACTCAAGTTTTGTTATCTAGCCTGTGATTGGTGTTTTGCCCGCATCTTCTACCCGCAGCATCAAAGTTCTCGCGGGGCTGCATCGTTCACTTTCTCTTTCCGCGTATTGCTGAGTAGACGTTCTTAAGTTTGTGAAGTTTAATCTGTGCTGTGTGCGACTGTTTTAAGTTGAACTTTTTGTTGAACTTTCTGTTACAATGCCTCCCAAGCGTTCTGCTTCTAGTAAGGCTGGTAGTGAGCCTAAACGCCACCGAAGGATGATGACGATAGCTGAGAAGGTTACGCTTCTCGACATGTTAAAAGATGGTAGAAGTTACGCGGCCGCCGGCCGCCATTTTGGCATCAACGAATCCACCGTTCGCTACATCAAGAAGGACGAGGCGAACATTAGAAAGACTGCTGCAATCACCTTTAGCAGATCAGCGAAGCGAGTCGTTACAACGCGTAATAAAACGATCGTACGCATGGAAGGTGCTTTAGCTGTGTGGATTGCCGACTGTCGGAAGAAGAACATAGCGTTGGATACGAACACCATCCGAACAAAGGCTTTGAGCTTGTATGAGAATTTTGCGGCAAAGGAACCTCATGACGACGATGGCGACCATGCTGAAGAAGATGATGATGTAGATGATCCTCAACCAGGGACCTCCACTGATTCCCAGCGTCAGAAACAACGTTTTTCCGCCAGCAAAGGATGGTTCGCGAAGTTTCAGAAACGCTTCGCCCTGAAAAGCGTTTCCCTGCATGGGGAGTCTGCTTCCGCTGACACTGCCGCTGCTGAAACTTACGTGAACCAGACTTTCAAGAACATTATCGCTGAAGGTGGATACAAGCCGGAACAAGTGTTTAATATGGATGAAACCGGCTTGTTTTGGAAGAGAATGCCGTCGCGAACTTTCCTGTTCAAAGAGGAAGCCAAAGCCTCTGGCTTTAAGGCATTCAAGGATCGCGTTACCCTCGTGATGTGTGGCAATGCTGCTGGATTTTTGTTAAAGCCGGGGCTTATTTATAAGTCGAAAAATCCTCGCGCTTTGAAAAATAAAAATAAGAATCTCCTTCCCGTGTACTGGATGCATAATCAAAAAGCATGGATTACGAAGATGCTGACCTCCAACTGGTTCCACCAGTGTTTCATCCCGCAAGTCCATGAATATCTCTTAGAGAAGGGCTTGCCATTCAAGATCCTTCTCCTTATGGATAACGCTGGTGGACACGCAACTGACCTGTCGCGTGAGGGCGTTCAGGTTGAGTTCCTGCCACCCAACACCACGTCATTAATTCAACCAATGGACCAGGGGGTTATCAGGGCGTTCAAGGCCCTCTACACGAAGAATACCTTGGCGGACCTCGTTGCGTGTGTGGATGCTGCCCAAGATGACGAGGATGAAGACTTCAACTTGAAGGCGTACTGGCGGCAGTACACCATAGCCACGTGCCTGCAGAATATTCAAAAGGCACTTCAAGAGATGAAACCTGCAACCGTAAATGCGAGCTGGAAGAAGCTGTGGCCCGATATTGTTTACGACGACAAGGGATTTACTCCGTCGGAAATCCAACACTCTGCAATACGGAAATCTGTGCAGTTGGCTGCCATAATTGGGGGTGACGGGTTTGGCGACATGACGACTGAAGACGTCGACGAGTTGTTGGACTGCCATTCCCAGCCCCTAACTGACGCAGACCTCGAAGACCTGACGAAATCGGCAAGTGAGGAAGAGAGTGAGGGTGCCCAGGAAGAGACCCAAGAAGATGTCGAAGAAACGGGTTTAACATTAGAACGGCTTGCCAAGTTCTGCAACCATATGAAGGAGGCGAAAGAAATGTTACAAGAGTGGGACGAGGATATGGTTCGCGCGATGCAATTCTCAAATAAGGTCGATGACATCATGACTCCCTACAGGATGCTCTTGGATCGAAAAAAGAAGCAGCGGCAACAACTTCCGATCACAATGTTCTTCCAGCCTCGCAAAAAAGAGCCAGTTCCTCCTGCTAGTACGCCTTCGGAAGAAATTGAAGAAGTTGAAGAGGTGTCCCAGGAAAAGGCACCTCCGTCTGAAGAGACGTAAAATACTATCATTGACTGCACAGTAGAACACATCATCAGCTTCATCATCATCATTTCTACTGTGCAGCAAATTCATCGCCATCGTCATTCAAGTTTTTCTTGAACTTCTTTCGTGGTGAGTACAGTAACAATCTTTATTTTTTACTTTAACCTGTTTTATAGTTTAGTAATGTACGTACTGTATGCATTAAGTTAAAGGGAAGGTTTTAAAAGTCTACATGTTGTAACCTATCATATTTTTTTTGTTTAAAATTTACATTCGTACGTAAAACAATCTCTCTCTCTCTCTCTCTCTCTCTCTCTCTCTCTCTCTCTCTCTCTCTCTCTCTCTCTCTCTCTCTCTCTCTCTCTCTCATTCTCTCTCTCTCTCTCTCTCTCTCAAATTGTTTTCCTGCTTTGCTACGTACAAGTACTGTATAATTTATATTTGTAAGGTAACATATTTTGTAAATGCTTTTACTGTAAATACTGTATGTACTGTATCATTATTTATCACTATCATCATGCGCGTTAAATGCCTTGTTTGTTCTGAGCGTGGTTGTTTACTGAGCGTACACGCCGTCGTTTCAGGCGGCGTCATAAAGAAAAAGATTTAATTTGGAAGTCCTAAGAAAAATACGTAAACTAAAACATTGGTAATAAAAAAATCAACATACAGTACTGTATAATCAATATAATCGATGCAAAAACTAACCTATACATATATGTGTACACTAAATGAGTTTGTTTCTTCATTATGATCAGAGATGAACGTAAACAAAACATTGGTTGCCATTTTTTATCGTGCTTTTTAGGTGTTTAGGAAACACATGATATAAAATCGCCTTTAATATTTGTGCCTGTTTTAGTTTAGGGTGCTGTAGTACATGCATTAAGTGTTCTGTACATTAAAGGGTGGTTTGTTAACAGTACTACGTATAAGGGAAGGTTTTAAAAGTCCGAATATACATGTTAAATAAATAGGTAAATATGCTGTCACTACTTCGCGGATTTTCACCTATCGCGCCCGCGTCTGGAACCTATCTACCGCGATAAACGAGGGTTCACTGTAATCAGGAGAATGAATTCCCAGTCCTCTTGTCCTGTAGAGCAGGTTTACAATTGGTGATTTTGTAGACATTGCTATTGTGGGCCCACAGAGACCTGCAAAGCGTAGACCACTACACCGTCCCTTTTATCCGCCTCTTACGACACGCGTGGATACGTTGGCGCTCTTTTAATTGTCGTCATGCCCCAGCGGCCACAGGTGACATAACGGTTCCTATACGCCCTGCTGCTTCCTCCGGTCGCCTTGGTGACTGTTGAGGTAGCACCAGTAGGGGATTTGGCATATGAAGCTTCATTTGTGGTGGATAATGGGGGAGGGTGGGCTGTGCCACCCTAGCAGTAGCAAACAAACTTGACTGAATTCCTCGTCAGGCTGGGAGGAGCTAAGAGAAGAAAAGTCCCATTTTGTTCCTTATTTTAAGTCGGCTACCGCACAAAATTGGGGGAAGCGCCTTGGTAGATGGATGGATTTTTCATAATACAAACTGGAGTCATTTAATCAAAGCATGATTTCAGCTTAGCTTGAAATGGCTGTTTAACTTTTAGCGAGGTAGTAACAGTCTCCACTTGAGGGCAATATGTGGTTAGGTTAAGAAGAAAAATATGCAGTTTCAATGATCACTACTACAATTATATGAGAAAAGAGGAGCCATTAAAGATCTACGCATATATTGGTACGCGTGTAGACTGTCGGGTTACCAGACCTGCTGCTTGCATAGAAAACTACAAACCTTCCATTCATCATCACTCATATCTTACTATATCTATGAGTACCGTATGTTGGTAAATGAAATAATGTTAGTTATCCATTTACTGGTCTTCGCGTTGCCGTGGTTCAATACGCTCTCAATTAAACATTATTTTATTGTTACCACTGGGGGGCCCCTGTTGTCGGCAGATATATCATAGAGTATAGGCTATCTCACTAACTATTTATTTGAGATGAAAATAAATCTTATTTTCGAAGAAATTTGGAGTTTTTTCTATAGGAAATGTTTTTTTTGGAGCGTTTGTAGGGTGACGGCCAGATCCCGTAGAAAACGGGAATATTCTGATCTGTGGCCGTCTTTCTAAAAACGATTTTGGCGGGAGAAACTAACTTAAAAAACCCACCTAACCTATGCTAAAAGCCATATCCTTACCCAGGGGGTTTTGCCCCCCCGGACCCCCCCCCCCCCCCCCACCCACCCCCCCGCCCTTACACAACAGTTTCCTTACCTACGAGTACGACGGGAGAAGCTAACTTAAAAAGCCCACCGTCTCCTTACCCAGGGGGACCCCCCCTTACACAACATATTTAAGATCCGTAGACCATTTCCAAACGTTTTTATTCTATACAAGATAACAGTCGGAGCGATAATAAGCAAATTAGGACGCTTGGCCGTAGCGCTACAAACTACCCCCTTTTTTTTATTAGAAAAAGTTTTCCCAACCAGAACTATAATAACGCCATTATGGTAAGTGATACAAGTTGCGCTACATACGTTAGCCAAGTGGGTGAGTATTTTGGGGATGAAAAATCGGTGACCTAACGTTATACACACTACCCCATATATCTAACAAAGAACTAAACCGACACCTCCTTGTAATAG
Source organism: Palaemon carinicauda (assembly GCF_036898095.1). Lineage (NCBI taxonomy): Eukaryota > Metazoa > Arthropoda > Malacostraca > Decapoda > Palaemonidae > Palaemon > Palaemon carinicauda. Next base: position 213,443 of record NW_027168605.1, read on the forward strand.
GAGTAAGAACGTAACGTACTATGACACTTAGGGTAAGCGCAGTACGGAGAATGGTAAAGTTTTACTGTATAAAAGTAGTTCTTTTCCTAGGTTACATTGCCCTGTGATACAGTACAATAATACCCGGAGAATTATAGTTTCGGGTAGTTTGTAGCGCTACGGCCAGGCGTCCTAATATGCTTATTATCGCTCCGACTGTTATCTTGTATAGAATAAAAACGTATGGAAATGGTCTACGGATCTTAAATATGTTGTGTAAGGACACGGATTTTAGCATAGGTTAGGTGGGTTTATTAAGTTAGCTTCTCCCGTTGTACTCGTAGGTAAGGAAACTGTTGTGTAAAGGGGGGGGGGGGTCCCTGGGTAAGGATACGGCTTTTAGCATAGGTTAGGGGGTTTTTTTAAGTTAGCTTCTCCCGCCAAAATCATTTTTAGAACGACGGCCACAGTTCAGAATATTCCCGTTTACTACGGGATCTGGGCGTCACCCTACAAAGGCTCCATAGTTTCTAATGTTAGGTTTCTAGTACCGGTGCAAAAGTAAGTTTTCACTATAAGCCTAACCATAGCTAAGAATTGCCTATAAAAATACCTAAAAAAAAATATTTATGATCAATGCAGTAATACATATCAGTACATATACCCTGTAAAAACCCCCCAAAATAATCATGTATGAAAATATTACCTTGTATAAAAGAACAGAATGGAAATCCTAAGAAGTCACTTGCAAAATATAGCGAACAGGTCTCGGTAGCCAAAGAAACTGACTATACCAAAATGTAAACAAACCTCACATTGTTCGAGTGTTTTCATCTTGGCTTAAGTTCACTTAATGCAATTATTTTTCGTATTTTGCGATTAAATAATACTCCAATAATTTAATTTATATGTTTTATTATTTATTTTTTATATAAAAGATTAAATATTAACACATTATTACTACAGTTTACGTAATTATGAAACAAATAAAGTTGATGAAGAACTTTATCCGAATGCTGTCCATCTTCTTCTGTCGAAACTTTTCAATAAGATAGTGCACAAACTGTTGGAAAATTCCTTCTTTTTTTCTTTTTGTGAAGAAAATATTAAAAATAAGAAAAGTGTACTACAATAAATGTGGATGAAAAGAGAATAACTAGCGAAAATAAAGAACACACAAAACTAAAAGACACAGAGGCGCCGTTGCAAAGGCGGAGCCTCAACGTGAATCTGATCTATCTAATCTTAAATCATTTAAATGACGTATCTTATGAAAATAGCAAATTCATGTACAGGAAATGAAATACATTAAAAATGTGTATTTACATCACACATTTTCACAACTGGAGATGGTTATTATATAAATACACGAAAGCTCTTGAGAATGTATTTGTTCGACCTTTATTTAAGTTCATGCCTGTATACCAGTAGGAGAATATTTCAAATAAAAACTAAGTTTCAATATCTTTATTGTAGAATTTTAATGCTACAGTTATTATAGCGTATTATGAATATATTTAAAACTACAAAATAGAATTTAGGATGGTGAATACCATACATAGATAATGGTGATATATATATATATATATATATATATATATATATATATATATATATATATATATATATATATATATATATATATATATATATATATATATATATATTGATAGAAATATAAAAATATCAGACTGAGACTGACTGATTATAATAGACCACCAAACCTCAGATAAATTCTAAATAAAATATTGGTAATGTTTACATTTAAGAGAAAATATGAATATTTCTTTATTTGTAACAGATAAAATTCCCTGCAGCTTTTTTGTGAAACCAAGAAACATAATTTGAAATAAGCAAAAGTGATCTAAAAGGGTTTATTATATATCGCGTAGAGTTCAGATTATTATTATTATTATTATTATTACTATCCAAGCTACAACCCTAGTTGGAAAAGCAAGATGCTATAAGCCCAGGGGCTCTAACAGGGAAAAAAAAGCCCAGTGAGGAAAGGAAATAAGGAAATAAATAAATGAAGAGAACAAATTAACAATAAATCATTCTAAAATAAGTAACAACGTCAAAACAGACATGTCATATATAAACTATTAACAACATCAAAAACAAATATTTCATAAATAAACTATAAAAAGACTCATGTCCGCCTGGTCAACAAAAAAGCATTTGCTCCAACTTTGAACTTTTGAAGTTCTACTGATTCAACCACCCGATTAGGAAGATCATTCCACAACTTGGTCACAGCTGGAATAAAACTTATAGAGTACTGCGTAGTATTGAGCCTCGTAATGGAAAAGGCCTGGCTATTAGAATTAACTGCTTGCCTAGTATTACTAACAGGATAGAATTGTCCAGGGAGATCTGACTGTAAAGAATGGTCAGAGTTATGAAAAATCTTATGCAACATGCATAACTCACTCGTCCGACTACTCGCTTCTTCAACGATCTCCCGCTTCTGAAGAGATCTTGCACCAACTGTAGTGCAGTGCAGTGCCCAACCATTCACTTCACAGTAACACTTACATTCAGAAATCCTATTTATCGGTCCTACAAGTGGGACGCGGGCCCATTTGTAGTTTCTTACTCATTATTTTACAGCTTTCTTGAGTAAAGTCTGATTCTAGGCCTTCCAGTCATATATAGTATGTCTACATCTTTCTTGGATATTTGTGTTTCAAACAGGTCATGTTAAATCTTAAAGAAGAGTCTAATGCTTATAAGGGCATACATAAGTTAGCCTATAGATCTCCTAAAGGAGAAAGTCTTTGGGCTATAGGAACACTACTCACTCTTTGATAAGGAGTTTGGTGGCCATATAAATATAACTTCTCACTTGGACAAGACCCTAATGGCCAAACAGTCATGATTTGTCCATTGGAGAAGTGTCTCATAACCCTTTAAGATGATTCTGGTATTAATAAAACCGATGATTTGTCCCTTCGAGGCCTGCTAGTTACAAGACCACGCGCCAGCGATGGAGTTTAGTGGTCGTTAGGGCACACCACTTCGTAGAACTGCTGCGTCTTCGTGGCGGTGATGGTATTATAGCGCTTCTCGGTTTTCGTTATGGACCGGATGAAAGTCGAGAAGACGGTGTGGGTGATGTACTGGGGTAGAGTTGCCATCCTCGTTCTGAACTCGGGAACCTAATATGAGAAAGAGAGTGGGGTTCGGTTAAGTTTTGCGATAAATGTAAGCAACATATTTTAATGGTTTTTATTTTGTTAAACTGTAAGAAGATTGGGGAAATGTTATGTGAAAGTGATTGAATGTGAAATAATGTTATGCCACCTGGATTTGAATGTAAATTCTCTGATAGAAAGATAAGGCACTAATAAGTTACTTTTGTGATAAGAGATTGAATAATAGGTTTCAAATGTATAATGGGACTGAGTCTTAAAAAATGCACATTTATACAGAACACAAAGTAAGCAACTGACATTTTGCGTTTGAGTAACGAAGTACGGAATCATCTTAGTAGACTGGATGATCTGGGTCATCGTCTGGGGCACGTCGTAGTAAGACGTACTCTCTCTGCAAAAACAAAAAGCATTAGAACTTTGAATGATGCTAAAAATCATTCAACTATTATGACATCAAATGGACAAGATAATAAGATATAGCTTACAGAGATAATGGTTTGAAATGTATGGTCACTTGTGTCCACTACTAAACTTGCCCCTACTAACGCGTGCTTCTAAGTACTCATTAATGTGTAAAATAGCAAACAGAATGGTTCATACGATTGGGAAATTTTGTTCTACACTTCCTATAATACCTGGTTTGAGTTTTACCTCGCGACATGCACCAGTACAACACCTTTGGATATGTGGATTAAGTATCATCACTCATAGTTTATTTTAGTGTTTTCGTCTACGACACACTTTAGAAAATGGAATTTGACGGTTTCGATATAGAAATGATTATTAATAAAAGTGATGACACTAGGGTGAGACATATGGTGTCAAACACTATATATAACAATTGCTATTTTTGCCTCATGTTATTAGGTCCATAGAGAGCTGTTTGATAGCATTAAAGATAAGTCATAAGACTATGGTTTCTTACACGTGTTAGCTTCTTGGTAAAAGAATGTCGAACAATATTAGTGTTAAGAATTTAAATTAAAAAAAACTTGTGTCTGTATGGACTTTCATTAATGAGCATTTATGATTTCTAATTATCCAAAGAAGTTTAAAAAAATGGACTTGACTAACGCGCATGCTAGAAGAATGAGCACTCGCTGTAAAATGCGTTACCCACCAAAAATCAACACAATAAATCATATTACTTTCTTTTCTATCCATTTAGTCTTTTCATAGTCATTTAATTTCTTTCCACTAACCTGCTCTTTTCCTGAGGAACATTCCGGAACTCTGTGGTCTTCATCCAAATGGTCACGGGTTTACAATCATTCCCCGCTGGCTGCGCTTTATCGCTTTTAGTCGCACTGAACAACATTATCCATAAAATCACGCGTTGAATGACCCTTTTCTGAAAATGAGATAGGAGTTATTATTTCATTTAAAACAGAGACAGAGATCAGTATGAATATATTTTTTTGCTGATCTATAAATATCTATTTTCGTCTGTAATTAACAACATAGACTATATAGACTATTCGAAATTAGTGTGAATCCTGAAATAGGAGGAAGAACTTTTTGTTATGCTGCACCGAGACTCTTCAACGACCTTCCACTTGATGTCAAGAATAGCAATAATGTGGCAGCTTTCAAGAAAAACCTGAAGACTTATCTCTTTGGAAAGTGCTATAATAGTGATCTGAAAACTATTAAGCCTGAATACAAATGCTAGCGAATAACTGAAAAGATACAGAACAAAATATAAACTGGAAAGAAATTATTTTCACACATCAAGGCCCGCCTGAACAGACTCTTAGTGTCTGATGGAGGGCGAGAAATAAACCCCTAAAAGTAAAAGTAAAAGTAATATGGCATTTTGCTTGAAAGGGATTATCTATTTTGATTTTGATGGGGTGAATTGGACTACAAGTTTGATAGCTTGCTATATATTAAAGTATCAAACGGAATTTGTTTAAAACTTAACAAAATGATAATATTTCTTACCTTCATGATTTGCATATGTGACATAGGCCTAGTTTTCGTTCCAATCAGAATCTGACTTGAATCTGGAATTAAATTTTGAATTATAAGTCTTTTAATGAATTAACCTATGAAATAGTCAATGAGAGAGAGAGAGAGAGAGAGAGAGAGAGAGAGAGAGAGAGAGAGAGAGAGAGAGAGAGAGAGAGAGAGAGAGAGAGAGAGAGAGAGAGTAGAACATAGGCATACTGGTATTTTCAAAATCAAAATTCCTTGAATATAAGAGAAATTTCCATAACTGATAATTCTCCTTAACCTAATTTTCATGTTCACGGGTTAGATTAACAATAGTTTCCGTACAAGAAGAAGAAGAAGAAGAAGAAGAAGAAGAACTGCCACAACCTAATTACCGCTCTAGCGGTCAACTGCAAGCAAGAGCAAGCAATAATTACAAACTTTCTATCATTAGTTCTCATCATTTATTCACACACGGTTTAGTACCATTTCGAGTGATTTTCCTTTTTTTTTTTTTTTTTTTTTTTTTTTTTTTTTTTTTAAACTGCAGGTGTATATGGTCCTCCAAAGGGGTGTAGAGGTGTTTTCTATATGTTATACAAGTGTAAAAACATACATTTTATTGATTTTAAAGTCTTGGTATCATAGTTTATTTAATTATTAACAATTTCGACCAATTTCAAAATTGTAGTGCTCTTCTAGGTGTAATTAACTCTATGGAAAATTAGTTAATCAAGGGAAATAAACTTTGATAATATTAAATTAATTCGAATGTTTAATTAACTTTAAATGTTATATTATTATCCATTATGGTAGGCCTACCTCAAGGAATACGTGTCTAATTTTAGATATACTTGACTGATTAAGTTGTGGTGGCCGATGTGCTAACATCCCTGACTAGTGAATGCCAGACTGGGGTTCGAGTCCCACTTAAACTCGTTAGTTCCTTTGGTCACTGCAACCTCACCATCCTTATGAGCTAAGGATTGGGGGTTTGGGGGAGCCTATAGGTCTAACTGCCTGGCCATCCTTGATCCTAGCTTGGGTGGAGTTGGGGCTTGGGTGCTGATCATATGTATATATGGTCAGTCTCTAGGGCATTGTCCTGCTTGATAGGGCAATGTCACTGTCCCTTGCCTCTGCCATTCATGAGTGACCTTTAAAGTTAAACTTGGAAAATTCTGAAGATACTTATCTGATTTATGACATATAGTTTAAGTCAAGTGTTAGTTTAAAAAATAGGACATCCCTCAAAATACAATTTTATGATACACAATATATTTATAACAAACAAGAAAAATATATAACAAAAGAAATAAAAAACGGTACAAACCTTTTTATTCTTCTTCTTTTTTAATTTTTTAGATTCTCTGTCTCCTTTAAATATTTAACCTCGGTCTAGGCCCAATCATTTGCTTATACTCCATATATCAATATCTATCTATCTATCTGAATTAATAGTTTCTTTGCAGTATCTTCTAACAGCTATCTATCTATCTATCTATCTATTTATCTATCTGCATTAATAGCCTTTTTGCACTGCCTTCTAACAGCTCACCTCTCTATCTATCTATCTATCTATCTGCATTGATAGCCTCTTTGCACTGTCTTCACAGAGGTCACCTCTCTATCTACCTATCTATCTGGATTGATAGCCTTTTTGCACTGTCTTCTAACAGCTCACCTCTCTATCTATCTATATACCTATCTATCTATCTGCTTCGATAGCCTCTTTGCACTGTCTTCTAACAGCTCACCTCTCTATCTATCTATCTATCTATTTGCATTGATAGCCTCTTTGAATTGTCTTCTAACAGCTCACCTCTCTATCTATCTATCTATATATCTATCTATCTATCTGCAATGATAGCCTCTTTACACTGTCTTCTAACAGCTCACCTCTCTATCTATCTATCTATCTGCTTCGATAGCCTCTTTGCACTGTCTTCTAACAGCTCACCTCTCTATCTATCTATCTATCTGTATTGATAGCCTCTTTGCACTGTCTTCTAACAGCTCACCTCTCTATCTATCTATATACCTATCTATCTACCTACATTGATAGCCTCTTTGCACTGTCTTCTAACAGCTCACCTCTCTATCTATCTATCTATCTATCTATCTATCTATCTATCTATCTGCATTGATAGCCTTTTTGCACTGTCTTCTAACAGCTCACCTCTCTATCTATCTATCTATCTGCTTCGATAGCCTCTTTGCACTATCTTCTAACAGCTCACCTCTCTATCTATCTATCTATCTATTTATCTGCATTGATAGCCTCTTTGCACTGTCTTCTAACAGCTCACCTCTATCTATCTATCTATCTATCTGCATTGATAGCCTCTTTGCACTGTCTTCTAACAGCTCACCTCTCTATCTATCTATATACCTATCTATCTACCTACATTGATAGCCTCTTTGCACTGTCTTCTAACAGCTCACCTCTCTATCTATCTATCTATCTATCTATATATCTGCATTGATAGCCTCTTTGCACTGTCTTCTAACAGCTCACCTCTCTATCTATCTATCTATCTACACTGATAACCTCTTTGCACTGTCTTCTAACAGCTCACCTCTCTATCTATCTATATACCTATCTATCTACCTACATGGATAGCCTCTTTGCACTGTCTTCTAACAGCTCACCTCTCTCCTGGACCACACTGAAACCAAGACTGTCTGGGTCCTCTGGGACAGCCATGACGATTCACTGAACCACATGGACCAAAGATATATGGTTCCATATTCGTGTGATACACTGTGTGATTGAGTGAAGTTGAAAGCGTGACGTTTTCCTCACTTCATAATGATAATCTTTCACACTTTTTTAGCTTCAGAATTTCTGGGAGTTTCTCATAGGAAGATTTTGTCAAGTGGAGAGGTGATAACTCGGTCTATCTTATCATAAATCTTGTTTTATTTAGTTTATATTTTAAGCATAGTATAATAAATTCATATTTTACGTTTTATTTATTATTTTCATTATCATAAATAGTTTTATCTATATATGATCTGTGATACCTATATGATATTTAGACCTATAAATGACTCCTTTTTCTCATTGATAAATAGGCCTATAGGCCTATTTGAGTTTTCCCTTGAAGGATATGTTATTGAAATCTTTTGTCCTGTTTCATTATTCAAAATTGGGAATTCTCTCGTTTATAATATCCACAAATTTTTATTTAATCTTAATTGTAAAAAATACACCAGCTGATACTAACTCATATTGATTAGAAATACGTTATTCTGTTAATGTTACTCAAGACAACATAGATATAATGACTTTTCAGTGTTGATATATCAATTTCTTTATTTAACTATTTAAGTATTTATACTGAATAGCTGAAGTTATTTTTCTATATCACCTCGTGTATGTTTTCAAATACATTTATGTATCTATAAAAGTTTAAATCAAGACTTCCATAGCTTTTAATGATTTTCAATTAATATTTGAGAAAGACTGTGGTGTGACCTACTGGCCTAAAGTTTTTATGAGATTTTCTAACTAGGTGGGGACAAGTTAATTAATATTTTTTTTTTACTTATAAATGTAAATTCTCTCGATCTGATTTTATTCTATTAATCATTATTAAATATTCGACATTTTGGTAAATTACTAGACCCATTGGTAAAAAACTGGGTAATCCTTTTGGTGTACGGATCTGCCTATATATATATATATATATATATATATATATATATATATATATATATATATATATATATATATATATATATATATATATATATATATATATATAAACCTAACTTGTTTTTTTTACACAAAATTGCTAAAGCATTTAGCTCTGTACCCCATTTGTTTTTGTTTTTAAACATCTCAATCTCAGTGACGTTGGTACAGTGATAGTGAAAACACTTCTCAAATTAATGGATAATTTTAAGCATGGATTTAAGCTTATTTTTGCACCTGAAGCTGAATATTGTTAAGGTATTGTTGATGCATATATTCCTATATTTATTTTTTCCATATTATTCATTTAAACACAGATCTATATTAAACAATTTACAATTTGTTGATGTTTTTTTTTTTCTTTTGTATTTTTCTGCTTCAAGATCACAATAGGCTATATTTATTTTTCTCCATGATAGTTTTTTTTTATATAAAATGGTAGGATAAAATACATTAAATCAACGTGGAAAAAGTTTATTATTTAACAGTAACTATTAACAACACCAAACCTAAAATACACCATTTTTTTTTTATTTTTTTTTTAAAGAAGAGAACCATAAGCCTATTTCAAACCATTTTCATTTGGTTGAAGGAAGGTTATATATATTACAATGTATACAAAATAACTCAAAATACTATGAATAGATTTTGATTAAAATTTAATATATACATCAACTAAGATGTAAGGAAGAGATATGCTTGATAATTCTCCTCAAATTTCATTGAGAAAATAACATTTTCGTCTTTGGCGGGGGTATGCGCTATCTCAGACTATTTCAGCTTCTTATTATATTGTCACAGGTGGGCTGTTCATTTTGTTCTTTGCCTGTTCAGGTTAGAAAACATTGTTCAGTTATTTTAAGTTGGTTTTGGTTCATGTACAGATGGAGTTTTTAACATTTTTGAAAATAATTTTCAAGGTAACTAATATACTGTATATATATATATATATATATATATATATATATATATATATATATATATATGTATATATATATATATATATATATATATATATATATATATATATATATATATATATATATATATATATATATATGTGTGTGTGTGTGTGTGTGTGTGTGTGTGTGTGTGTGTGTGTGTGTGTGTAGGTTAGTATAATGTATGTGCAAAAAAAATCAAAACTCAATTTTACTATATCATAAAGTTAAATACTAAATTTTGAGTCTATTGATATATATATATATATATATATATATATATATATATATATATATATATATATATATATATATATATATATATGTGTGTGTGTGTGTGTGTGTGTGTGTGTGTGTATTATATATATATTATATACACACTCACAAGAAAATTTAACTCCAAGACTGTCACAAATTTAATATCATTATTATCACAGCAAACCCAAAGAAAAAAGACAAAAAAATAACAATAAAAAAAAACACAAATAACAAAATATACCCAAGACATTACCATAGCCATTTCCGAAGTGTTTCCTTATTCTTCTCCGGCGGTGCTGTCGTAGTCACCAAGGACTTCCGGTTCCTGAAGGAGGATCTGAAGGAACTAGTGGTGGTAGCGTGCCTCAGAAAACGCTGATCCATCTTATTGAATATGTAGGGCGCCGATGTGCTGTCCAGCTGTCATATTATATATTAATTGCTTTCATTTCTTCTTCTTTTATTCCCTTATGGTCTAGTTGTTCCAAATGAGTATATTGATTTTTTAATAATGGATGATGTTTATATATATTTCCTAGTTTGGTTTGATTGTCTAGATGTTCGTAAATGGAATTTAATCGTATATTTTATAGTTATTTAGTTGATACATTGTCATATATGGTTCAGTTTATGGTTTAGAAGTACTTAGAAGTTAAATTAGAGAAATTATAGTCCGTGTAGGCTAATTTTACTGTAGTGCACTGAACTATTGCGTAGGACTAGGTCATCTGTGACTAGTATAGTTAGACTAACTATTTCAACTTAAGATTAAGTCGAAGTCATAATCGATATGGGTTTTGGTTGTCAAAAGTTCTTTGTCTTGTCTGATGTCAATTGTCTGTTTTCCTTGTAGGCCTACTATTGTCAATTGTCTGTTTTCCTTGTAGGCCTACTATTGTCAATGTCAGTTTCCTGTACGAAAATTGTTACTTTTCTTTTGATTTGTAGACCTATAATATTTTTGTATACATTATTCAACGATTATTTATCAACAGAGACTTAATTCAGGGTTGATTTTGATAGGCCTATTTTATTTGAAGGATTTTTTTTTAGAATTGTTACTTTTCTTATTGATTCATGTAGGCCTTTAATATTTTTTGTATACATTATTTAACGATTATTTATCAACAAAGACTTAATTTGGGGTTATTTTTGATAGGCCTATATTATTTGAAGAATTTTTTTCGAATTGATACTTTTCTTATTGATTCATGTAGGCCTATAATATTTTTTGTATACATTATTTAACGATTATTTATCAACAGAGACTTAATTCCGGGTTGATTTTGATAGGCCTATATTATTTGAAGAATTTTTTCGAATTGATACTTTTCTTATTGATTCATGTAGGCCTTTAATATTTTTGTATACATTATCTAACGATTATTTATCAACAGAGACTTAATTCAGGGTTGATTTTGATAGGCCTATATGATTTGAAGAACTTTTGAGACAGCCATTTAACTCTAATGTCTATAGAAATGGGATAATGTAATATTAAGCACATTAGAGAAGTAAATAAGGGGGCATACCCATCTAGGATATATATATTTCATCTTTCATCTGATTGGCCGATATTTCTGCCAATCACGAATATGTTCAAGGATATCGGCTGATGAAATTTACCGTCAGCTTCAATAAAACATTCATTAGACCTAGTTTATTTAGATCTAGGCTTCAAATTGAAGATTGATTAAGAAATGTCATTAGATTGACAGTAGATAGTCACTTAAGGTATTACCTTGAATATTTTTTTTTACTAATTTTATCTTCATTTATAGTAAATATAATATTTGACCCCAAATGAAGGGAAAACTAAAGACTTAATTTTTACAAGTCTATAAAAACATATTTAAAATGTTTTTTAAAGGTAAAATAACCTAAATTATAAGACAATAAACTATGCCTATTTAATAACAAAATATTTTTGACTAGGGAATAATTGATGGTAGATATAGTCTTATATTCTTGACTAGAAAAAAGATTTTTTTTTTTTTAAATATTCAAATAGAGGACAATAATCTATCGATAGATTTGAATTAAAAAAAAAAGTCTGTAACATTATTATAGGCCTATGTCCTGTCATCTGTCATTTCTTTTATTCTTATAATTATATTTTCTCCTTGTTCTCTTGTTCCTACTGAATTATTAATCATATATATTATTCCACTTTATTCTTTGCTCCAAATCATGAGATATGTCTGGTTCATTTTGTTTGGATGCTGTCTCATTTCTGTCTTTTGTGTCTTCCTGTTTGTCTTCTGTCTTGCCTTTTGGTTCTGTCTCCTGTCTTGCAGTTTGGTTCCTGCCTTGTGTCTTGTAGTTTATTTCTGTCTTCTGTGTCTTCCCGTTTGTTTTCTGTCTGGGCGTTTGTTCCTGTCTGTGTCTTACCTTTTGATTCTGTCTTTTGTCTTGCCTTTTGATTCTGTCTTCTGTGTCTTGCCCTTTGTTTTCTGTCTTTTTTCTTGCCTTTTGATTCTGTCTTCTGTGTCTTGCCTTTGATTTCTGTCTTTTCTCTTGCCTTTTGATTCTGTCTTTTGTCTTGTCCTTTGTTTTCAGGCTTCTGTCTTGCCTTTTGATTCTGTTTTCTGTGTTTTGCCGTTTGTTTTCTGTCTTTTGTCTTGCCTTTTGATTCTGTCTTTTGTCTTGTCCTTTGTTTTCAGGCTTCTGTCTTGCCCTTTGATTCTGTTTTCTGTGTTTTGCCGTTTGTTTTCTGTCTTTTGTCTTGCCTTTTGTTTTCTGTCTTTTCTCTTGCCTTTTGATTCTGTCTTTTGTCTTGTCCTTTGTTTTCAGGCTTCTGTCTTGCCTTTTTTATTATGTTTTCTGTGTCTTGCCCTTTGATTCTGTTTTCTGTGTTTTGCCGTTTGTTTTCTGTCTTTTGTCTTGCCTTTTAATTCTGTCTTTTGTCTTGTTGTTTGTTTTCAGGCTTCTGTCATGGTATTTAACCTATCTTTTGCGTCTCGTTTGTTTTCTGTCTCCTGTCATTTCCCTGTCTCTTCCCGTCATCAGAAATAATAATCAGGTTTCCTGCTATAGCTAGGGTTAGTATAAAGTACCTGCGCATTGACGGTCGTCGTCACGTAGAAAGGCACAGCCGTCGTGATAAACCTATCGACCGTGCTCACAATGTACGAAGGCACGGTGGTCGTGATGTAGTTGTTGTACGTGCTCGTGGTCGTCAGATGAACCTCGGAGACGGCCGTGGTCGTCAGGTATAGAGGCACGGTGGTGGTCTGAGTGACGGCTAGCTCTTTGACGTAGGTAGTCGTTATGTATTGAGGGAGGCTGTACGTTTGGGTGATGATGACCTGTTTGTAGACGGTCTGCGTGACGTACGTCGGGACCTCGTTCGTCTCCGTGACGTACACGTCCTCGTACCTAGTCTCGGTGAGGTACGTCGTCGTGGTGATGTAGTCGTACGCCGTGGTGGTGAAATGGGTCGTGCTGGTGACGTACTCGGTGTCGAAATGCGTCTCGGTGAAGGACGTCGGGAAGAAAGACGTCTCCGTTATGGTGGAGTAGACCGTAGACGTCACGGGGAACGTCTCCGTGGTTGTGTCCGTTAGATATTCGGTCCGGTACTTCGTGTGGAAGATGGTTGAGACTATGGTGCTATAAACGGGTACTTCTTTGAAGTCGGTTAGGGTTTGAAATTGGGTCACAAACTTCGTCTCGTATTGGGTTGTGTATACGGGGACATCCTTATACTCTGTCTCTGTTAAATAGTCTGTTCTATAGTCTGTCACGTATTCTGTGCTGTATACGGGCAGGGGCTCGGTCTGTAAAACAAGAAAAATACGGGAATTAAATATCTATTAATATACAATTAATGCAGCCGTTTCTAGTCCGTTGGTGTCGATTGGTGATGGTGGGAGATTTTGGTCTGATCACTCACAGCAGACCAAGCTAGTATGGGTGGCCCTAGATAGTACAATTTTGCTGATCATGGCGATATGCAAACCCCTTCACAATGATAAGGTATCCCCACTCAGAAAGGGATATATATATATATATATATATATATATATATATATATATATATATATATATATATATATATATATATATATGTGTGTGTGTGTGTGTG
>NW_027168605.1:232500-235000 GCF_036898095.1 Palaemon carinicauda
TCCTCCACCTCCAATACCTCCTCCGAATCCTCCTCCAAACCCACCACCACCTCCTCCTCCAAACCCACCACCACCTCCTCCTCCCCCTCCAAATCCTCCTCCTCCACCTCCTCCATATGCCCCTCCAGAATGGGCCCGAGGAGTGTCCTGGAATCGGTCTCCGAAGTCGAAGACTCCCTCGAAGAAGTTCCCGGAATCCCTGGGGGTCTTTTCGTACTCTTCCTTCTCGCTGACGATTCTGATGTTGTTGTTCAGTGATGCTCCAGGGTGGGCGTATGTGGAGCGGCTGAGTTGGAGCAGTAGGAAGATGAGTGACAAGTACAATGGGCTGGTAGGTGGAAGGGCTCCAAAAAGTTCTCTTTTCTTGGGACCCTGTGTTGTCTTGGCAGCTCTAGTTGGCAGCATCTGTGAAGAGTTGGGTGAGATTGGTATTATTCTCAAATTTTCTAGAAGAAGTTGGATTGAGTTGGCTTTAATCTCAGAATATCTGTGAGAAGTTGGGTTAAATTGGCTTTAATCTCAGTGCTTCTGCAAGAAGTTGTGTTAAACTGGCTTAAATCTCAGAGCATCTGTGAAAAGTTGTGTTAAATTGGCTTTAATCTCAGAGCATATGCAAGAAGTTGGGTTAAACTGGCTTTAATCTCAGAGCATCTGTGAGAAGTTGGGTTAAATTGGCTTTAATCTCCTAGCATCTGTAAGAATTTGGATTAAATTGGCTTTAATCTCAGAGCATCTGCGAGAAGTTGTGTTAAACTAGCTTTAATCTCGGAGCATCTGTGAAAAGTTGTGTTAAATTGGCTTCAATCTTAGAGCATCTGCAAGAAGTTGTGTTAAATTGGTTTTAGTCTCAGAGCATCTGCAAAGAGTTGTGTTAAATTGCCTTTAGTCTCAGAAGTTGGGTAAAATTGGCTTCAATCTTAGAGCATCTGTAAGAAGTTGGGTTAAATTGGCTTTAATCTCAGAGCATCTGCAAGAAGTTATGTAAAATTGTCTTTAATCTTAGAGCATCTACAAGAAGTTGTGTGAAATTGGGTTTAGTCTTAGAGCATCTGCAAGAAGTTGGGTTAAATTGGCTTTAATCTTAGAGCATCTACAAGAAGTTGGGTTAAATTGGCTTTAATCTCAGAGCATCTGGAAGAAGTTGGGTTAAATTGGCTTTAATCTCAGAGCATTTGTAAGAAGTTGGGTAAAATTGTCTTTAATCTCAGTGCATCTGCAAGAAGTAGGGTTAAATTGTTTTTAATCTTAGAGCATCTGTAGGAAGTTGGGTTAAATTGTCTTTAATCTTAGAGCATCTGTAAGAAATTGGGTAAAATTGTTTTTAATCTTAGAGCATCTGTAAGAAATTGGGTAAAATTGTTTTTAATCTTAGAGCATCTGTAAGAAATTGGGTAAAATTGTTTTTAATCTTAGAGCATCTGTAAGAAATTGGGTAAAATTGGATTTAATCTCAGAGCATCTGCAAGAAGTTGTGTTAAATTAGCTTTAATCTTAGAGCATCTGTAAGAAGTTGGGTTAAATTGTCGTTAATCTTAGAGCATCTGTAAGAAGTTGGGTAAAATTGTTTTTAATCTTAGAGCATCTGTAGGAAGTTTGGTTAAATTGTCTTTGATCTCAGAGCATCTGTAAGAAATTGGGTAAAATTGTTTTTAATCTTAGAGCATCTGAAGGAAGCTGGGTTAAATTGTCTTTGATCTCAGAGCATCTGTAAGAAATTGGGTAAAATTGTTTTTAATCTTAGAGCATCTGTAGGAAGCTGGGTTAAATTGTCTTTGATCTCAGAGCATCTGCAAGAAGTTGTATAAAATTGTCTTTAATCTTAGAGCATCTGCAAGAAGTTGTGTGAAATTGGGTTTAGTCTTAGAGCATCTGTAAGAAGTTGGGTAAAATTGTCTTTAATCTTTGAGCATCTGCAAAAAGTTGTGTGGAATTGGGTTTAGTCTTAGAGCATCTGTAAGAAGTTGGGTAAAATTGTTTTTAATCTTAGAGCATCTGTAGGAAGTTGGGTTAAATTGGCTTTAATCTCAGAGCATCTGTAAGAAGTTGGGTTAAATTGGCTTTAATCTCAGAGCATCTGAAAGAAGTTTGGTTAAATTGGCTTTAATCTCAGAGCATCTGCAAGAAGTTGGGTTAAATTGGCTTTAATCTTAAAGCATCAGAAAGAAGTTGGGTTAAATTGACTTTAATCTCAGAGCATCTGCAAGAAGCTGTGTTAAATTGTCTTTAATCTCAGAGCATCTGTAAGAAGTTGGGTTAAATTGGCTTTAATCTTAAAGCATCAGAAAGAAGTTGGGTTAAATTGGCTTTAATCTCAGAGCATCTGCAAGAAGTTGGGTTAAATTGGCTTTAATCTCAGAGCATCTGCAAGAAGTTGGGTTAAATTGGCTTTAATCTTAAAGCATCAGAAAGAAGTTGGGTTAAATTGGCTTTAATCTCAGAGCATCTGCAAGAAGTTGGGTTAAATTGGCTTTAATCTTAAAGCATCTGCAAGAAGTTGGGT
>NW_027168605.1:240000-252500 GCF_036898095.1 Palaemon carinicauda
AAATCATTAAAAAAATAATGACAATAAATCATGAAATCACGAAATTCTCTGCCATCTGTCACTGGCAATTCATCTTCTTCCAGTTTCGAGTCATCCTGTTTGAGCTGACTCAGCATTTTTTAGAATCTCTTTTTTTTATGATTTGCCAATCTCTCTCTTTTATAATTCTTGACTCACGAATCACTTCCCTTCCCCAATCTCTCTCTTCTATACGTTTCTTGATTCATGAATCATTTCCCATCCATTTGGAGTGTTGAAATAAGGGCAAAGGAAGGGAAGTGTTGGATGATTATGGTATTTTTTGTGGTAATTATCGTACCTCGTCGCACTGCAGCTCGTATGGTTTGAAATGATTCGCCTTTGTATGTAACGGAAAAGAGCTCTCTCTCTCTCTCTCTCTCTCTCTCTCTCTCTCTCTCTCTCTCTCTCTCTCTCTCTCTCTCTCAAAATATAAGGGCTTAACCTGGGTACTATAGTTTCATTTTTTTTTTCTATGACGGAGTAAAAACCGCCAAAGTTGTCTCTCCTGTTTTAAACACTTCCTGATTAATTATCAGTTTCCTCACTTCCATTTTTGCTTTCTTTAATCTTTCCTTCTTTCTTTTTACTTCCTCCATTGAATAAGAGAATTACTAACTATTCTAAATAATTATCCTCTCTTTTTAAACTCTCCTATTTGTGTATTTCTAGTTTATAGTTCAATGTTCTATATTTCCCTGCAATGAAATTCCTGCAGTGTAGTCTATAGTCATTTTTTTTTAGTGAGGCAGATTGGCACCGACTCGCAGCGGGTGCCCTTTTAGCTCGGAAAAAAAATTCCTGATATCTGATTGGTTAGACTTATCTTATCCAACCAATCAGCGATCAGGAAACTTTTCCGAGCTAAAAGGGCACCTCTGCGAGTCGGTGCAAATCTGGCTCACTAAAAAAAATTGACTATAGTTCCGTGTATTAATAATAATAAATAATAATTCTAGAATTTAATTTATAAGTTATAAATTGACATAGATTTGTTAAAACTGTCGTTAGGCCTACAACCCTGATATATATTTTCATCAATAGATAAAATTTACAATCTTAAAAAAACTCAGTTTAATTCTAAGCTAATCTACCAATCAAGATGAAATATTCTATAATTGAAAAAAAAATACCAACCTTATTTATAAAAAATCGGAAACAGTAAAAATATAAACGGGACCTCCGTCTGGCCTAAATCAACCACCCTATAAGATGGCAAGAGTAAGTCCTAAACCGTTTTTTAGTAATTTTCAGTATTTGCAACTTATTTAAAGTTGTGCAAATTATGTTAATTACATTTAAACTTTAATTGAAATAATCTGGTTCAATGTTTTTTTTTATGTAATGCGTCATAGCCTTCGAAAATTATATATATATATTTTTTTTTTGAGAACTTAATATTGGTGCTAGCGTCTGTATTGAGTATAACCTATGTGTAATATAGATAATTATAAATTATAATAATGAAAAATATTGAATGGATTTCAAATAACGGAAAAGAATAGCTAAGGAACATTAGAAGATAGAGAGGTGGGTAGACCCACTTGCAGCCGTTTTGTACTGTGATGTTTTTATTAGTGTGTAAATATAGTATAATGATTCGAAGAAATTTACGATGTATAACATCAACACTTATTTATTATATTAAAGAAACAAAAATTGACACATGAAGTATTTTAAAACTAGATATTTTTATCATTGCTTTTAAAAATCAACTGAGATTCCGTTATCTGAAGATATATTTTCTAGGCCTATTCATTCTCAGATTGGTGAAATAGTAATAGGCCTATTTAATTGGAATAAGGGTAGGCCTATATATACGGTGGACATATGCCTTGAAATATGTCTTTAAAAGATAGAATTTATTGAAAAATTACATTTTTACATAGATAATTACATAGTGAGAAAATTGCACTTCTTAAAATAATAAAACGAAAATTAGTATAAGAATTATTTTCATTGTTTAATTTTCTTGTGTTACATTTTATGAACACCTCTTATAGGCCTACCCCTCCCTCATCCAACCTCCCAGAGGTAATCTCATCGAGAAATGATCAATTCCATCTTCGCCAGGTTTTAAATACAGTAATTAATACCTCTCGAGAGATAACCACAGCGCTGTAAGAGAATTATCTGGAAAGACGCACGATATTCACATACGAGTCGAGGGCAGGGTTGCCAGTTTGGCCTTTTTTCCGGCCAAAAAAAACTCAAATTTGACCTTTTGTATTTAAATAGGTTGCCCTTTAGTAATATGAAAAAAGCCGAGCCTTAAATACTATATTTTTGACCTTTTTCTATTAATGGGTTGGCCTTTTAAAGATGCTGTTGATTAAAAATTGACCTATTCTCATTTAGAAAACCTGGCAATCCTGGTCGAGGGGGAAAGTGAAGCAGCGTGCGATTACCGTAATGTGTCCGTTAAGGAAGTGGTTATAGGTGATTTTTGAAGTTGCGTTATTAACGTTGTTATGGCTCATAGCGTTATGCGGTTAATAACGGGGGGAATGCGTAAATTTGGAAATGAGTTAATTATGCTAAAAGGTGGTAATGAGGTTTGGTTTAAGATGAAAATGGGGTTAATAATCTCGTCAATATAATAGAGCAGGGATCTCTCTCTCTCTCTCTCTCTCTCTCTCTCTCTCTCTCTCTCTCTCTCTCTCTCTCTCTCTCTCAAACAAGAATTACATAGTATATATGGACATTAACAATAACAGAATGGGTACCTAGAGATTGCAAAAGAAGCAAGGGAAAGAAGAGAAGACGGTAGATTGACGAACTAAGAAAATTTGCGGGCATAGACTGGCATAGAAAGACCATAAACAGACGAGAGTGGAAGGATATGGCTGAGGCCTTTGTCCTGTAGTGGACTAGCAACGTCTGATAATGATATATATAAATATATTTGTTTCCTATCACACACAGCTGCATTGTCAGACGTATGACTACTTGGTCTCTCCCCATCCCTCGGGTAGGGGCGAGAGGGAGTAGTCATACACTGGTGATAGGGGTTACCCCGACAGGTGCACTCGGAAACCAAAATCTCCCACAAATTGCCAAAACTGCCGTGTTGTAGTTAAGAAAGGGGAGGGGGTAAGAAGGGTTGAATATGTCTGTGCACATCTATATATATATATATATATATATATATATATATATATATATATATATATATATATATATATATATATATATATAAATTATGTCACAGTATATTTGGCAAAAATGTATTCAAGAATATAATTTATTATGATTTTATTAAGCATTGAAAAATTTATTAACATTTGGAATATAATAATAATAATAATAATAATAATAATAATAATAATAATAATAATGTTTTGTATATTTTGTTAATAATCGTGATTCTTTCAAAATATTCCAAACTGTATATAAAGAAAAATATATTAAATATTATTATCCAAATAATTATATATAATTCAATTAAACTCTAATTAAACTTGTAGTATATTTAACTACATATAGAATATCTTAAACTTAATCTAAAGCATAAAATATTCAATAATTAAAAAACTCAAAAAATACCAACCTTATTTATATAAAATCGAAAAACAGTAAAATTATAAACGGGACCCCCCGTCTGGCCTAAATCAACCACCCTATAAGATGGCAAGAGTAATCGTAGCCCGTAGGGGAAACTCAAGAAAAATGATATTCTCCGTTTCTTCACCGCACTAAACTCTCTCGTCTTGGTATCACCACTGTCTGAATGATTCTGGAAGGTGAAGACGAACTCCTTTAGCTGTATATTCCTCGCCTTTCACTTCTGACGGGCCATTCACCTGCGGAGGGGCTGTGACTTTTGTCTTTTATAGGCCTGGCATCTTTCATAGGGAGTTGGACAGCATAGTTGATACCCCAGGGGTGATAGCCTAGTTGGTTTGCTAAATCGATGGATGTTTTGGTGGTTTGAAATTGTAGCGCTGATCAAACAAACACACACACACACACACACACACACAATATATATATATATATATATAGAGAGAGAGAGAGAGAGAGAGAGAGAGGAGAGAGAGAGAGAGAGAGAGAGAGAGAGAGAGAGAGAGAGAGAGAGAGAGAGAGAATGGATTGACGAGCTAAGAAAATGTGCGGGTATAGACTGGCATGGAAAGACCATAAAGGAGAGAGAGAGAGAGAGAGAGAGGAGAGAGAGAGGAGAGAGAGAGAGAGAGAGAGAGAGAGAGAGAGAGAGAGAGAGAGAGAGAGAGTTTGCATCCGTTAATTGTCCACTACAGGACAAAGGCCTCAGTCACGTCCTTACCACTTCCGTCTGTTTATGGTGTTTCCATGCCAGTCTATACCCGCACATTTGCTTAGCTCGTCAATCCATTGTCTACTCTCTCTCTCTCTCTCTCTCTCTCTTCTCTCTCTCTCTCTCTCTCTCTCTCTCTCTCTCTCTCTCTGAAGAGGGGTTACATTATGGTATAAGTTAGCCCAAATAACCCAATTATTTCCCCGAAATACACCTTTCACCTCTTAATAGAATGACTCCAAGATGTATACACAGCCACGCTCCATGTACGTCGTGTAAATAAAGCACACGTTGCATACTTGTTTACACGGCAACGGATTTCCACAATGACCGTGCACGTCTTTAGAGACATCTCCCATATAGAAAGTTTGTTTTTCAAAATAAGCCTCCAGGGGCAGAAATCAGGAAAGAAGAAGAAGAAGAACTGTGGGTATTTCGAAAGTGAAATGGGGTAGTTGATAATGATTACATCGTAACAATGTCGTTAAGTAATTGTATAAGTCATCTTGTGACGTGTGAACATATAGGCCTATTCTTGTTTATAGTCCTATATATATATATATATATATATATATATATATATATATATATATATATATATATATATATATTATATATATCATCAGCCGTTACTAGACCACTGCACGAGAAAGGCCTAGGACGTCCTTCCACTGGCGTCTGTTAGTATTTTTTCCATACCATTTTATACCTGCATTTTTTTTTAGTTCGTCAATCCATTGTCTTCTCTTCCTTCCCCTAGGAACCCATTCTGTTATTCTTAATGTCTATCTATTGTCTGTCATTCTCATTATATGTCCTGCACATGTCCATTTCTTCTTCTTACATGTTAGAATATCCTCTATTTTAGTATTATTCCCATCATTAATCTTTCCACAGCTTTTTGAGTTGTAACTAACTTATGTTCAAAGGCTATAGTAAGGCTCCATGTTTCTTATGCATAAGTTAAAACTGGTAGGACCAGCTCATTAGATACTTTTCTTTTTAGAGAAAGTGACATTTTACTTTTCACAACCTCATTTTGTTTACATGCTTATCCTTTTAATTTTGGTCTCATGTCCTGGGGTAAAACGATGGATTGAGAAGCTAAGAAAATGGGTATAGAATGGTATAGACAGACCATAAACAGACGCAAGTGGAAGGATATATTTAAGCCTCTGAGGCCTTTGTTCTGCAGTGAACTAGTAATGGCTAATGAGTATGAGTTAAGGAACTAGTTTCTCATAGTGTTGAGCAAGCAGACGAATAAACCGTGTAACCGCCAACACTATTTCTCTCTGGTGATAATGTCTGAACGTGATATGGCGAAGAGAGTCTTCCTTTCTGCCCTTCTCTTCTTCTTCCTCGTTTTAATCGGTATTGCACAGCAATTGCAACTTGCAACGCGAACAATGTAGCTTATAAGACGTTATTTATCTTCGTTTTTGGGTTGATTGAATGCGCTGGACGGGAAATGAGGTTTGGGGAATTTTGAAGAAATTGTGGTATTTTAGTTAATCGGTTTTGATAATTTCGTATAATTCTTTTTTTTTTATATATAATTCTAAATCATTAATCTTTTTGTGAGAATATTGTCTCCGTCAGATAATATCTTATGTGCAATGTAGTTTTGCAAGTAATATCAATATACCATTTCCTTTTACTTACATTTCATGAAATTTTTAATTTAGCCTTGTCAGCAATTTTTCCAAATGGTTTTAATACATTTCACTTTAATATTTCAGGTGAAAAATACTAATTTTTGTGTGAGTTATAGTCTATACTTTAATAATCATTAACAAAAACTAAGCCTAACCAATTTCTGTGTGAATTAACTGTTTTCACAATTATCAACTAAAACTTAGGCCTTATGGTTTAATTACATTTTATTTTAATATTTCAAGTGAAAAATACAATTTTTGTGTAAAGTATTGTCTATACTTTAACAATCATTAACAAAACTAAGGCCTAACCAATTTCTGTGTGAATTATGTTTTCACAATTATCATTAAAACCTAGGCCTAATGGTTTAATTACATTTTATTTTAATATTTCAAATGAAAAGTACCATTTTTTGTGAGAAATATTGTCTATACTTTAAAAATCATCAACTAAAACCTTAGGCCTAATGGTTTAAATACATTTTATTTCAATATTTCAAGTGAAAAGTACCAATTTTTTGTGAGAGATATTGTCTATACTTTAACAATCATTAACAGAATATAGACCTTACCAATTTCTGTGTGAATTAACTGTTTTCACAATTATCAACTAAAACCTAGGCCTAATGGTTTAAATACATTTTACTTTAATATATCAAGTGAAAAGTACCATTTTTTTTTGTGAGAAATATTGTCTATACTTTAAAAAATCATTAACTAAAACTAGGCCTAACCAATTTCTGTTTGAATTATCTGTTTTCACAATCATCAACGAAAACCTTAGGCCTAATGGTTTAATTACATTTTATTTTAATATTTCAAGTGAAAAGTACCAATTTATGTGTAAAGTATTGTCTATACTTTAACAATCATTAACAATAACTAGGCCTAACAAATTTCTGTTTGAATTATCTGTTTTCACAATTATCAACTGAAACCTTAGGCCTAATGGTTTAATTACATTTTATTTTAATATTTCAAGTGAAAAGTACCATTTTTTTTTGTGAGAAATATTGTCTATACTTTAACAATCATTAACAAAAACTAGACCTAACCAATTTCTGTGTGAATTATGTTTTCACAATTATCAACTAAAACCTTAGGCCTAATACATGAATAATTGCTTACCTGTTAGTTATTTTGCTTTATAGCATATTTATGCTTTCACAATCCCTATCAAAAACTGGGCCCAATATCTGAATGATTGATTGAGTGACTGTTAGTTTTTTTGGCGTTACAACTACTTAGGTCAATGACCTCATATGGCTGGATGAGACTCATGTTCCAAAAGAATGGACAAGATAAATTATTGCTTTAATGAGGCTTGATATTATAGTATATGTAAAAAGTAAGACATGACAGATAGAATGATATTATTATTATTATTATTATTATTATTATTATTATTATTGTTGTTGTTGTTGTTGTTGTTGTGGTTATTATTATTATTATTATTATTATTATTATTATTATTATTGTTGTTGTTGTTGTTGTTGTTGTTACTATTATTGCTGTTAATATTATTGTTATAATCAATATTATTATTATTATTATTATTATTATTATTATTATTATTAGCTAATCAACAACTTTGGCTGGGAAAGAAAGATGCTATAAGCTCAAGGACTCCAACAGAGAAAAATAGCCCAGTGAGGAAAGGAAATAAGGAAATAGATATACGATATGAGAAATAATGAACTATTAAGATGAAATATTTTAAAAACAGTAACATCAAAACAGATATTTCATATATAAACTATAGATAGACTTATGTCAGCTTGTTCAACATAAAAACATTTACTTCAACTTTGAACTTTTGAAGTTCTACCGATTCAACTACCCGATTAGGAAGATCATTCCACAGCTTGGTCACAGCTGGAATAAAACTTCTAGAATACTGTGTAGTATTGAGCCTCATGAAGAAGGCCTGACTATTAGAATATGAAAAGTGCTTATTTAGACTAGGTTTAAAGGTTTCTCATGATTGGCAGGACCAGGGAGGGCCAGGCAATGGCTGTTGATGACTCAGCAGGTAAATCTATAGGCTCTCCCAAACAACCTAAGAAGCTATCGAGCTCTAGCTGATCTCGAACCCCAGTCTGGCAGATTGCTAGGCATAGGCGTTTTCAGTAGATTATTTTGTGAGAACTTTGAGGCTAAATAAGAAATTGCATGCAGACATAGGCCTATATAGGCCTAAAAATACATTTTATGTTGCTGATAGTTTCATTGCGTAGAGCTTATTGAAAATGTATATCGAATTTATAGTGACGAATCGTATATGCTTATTAACAATCGCCAAGCCACCTCTCCACCCAAGCTTGGACCAGGGAAGACCAGGCAATGGCTGATGATGACTCAGTTTGTAGAGTTTGAGAATACTTGTGAAAACTAACTTTCTGCGAGCGGTGCTCGAACTCTCGACCCCATGATTGATAGACAGAGACTTTTGATCCTATAAGTACCTCATGTGTGTGACTTATTATTATTATTATTATTATTATTATTATTATTGTTATTATTATTATTATTATTGTTGTTGTTGTTGTTGTTGTTATTATTATTATTATTATTATTATTATTATTATTATTATTATTATTATTGTTGTTGTTAGTATTATTGTTACTATTATTGTTGTTGTAGTTATAATAATGATGATTATTATTATTATTATTATTATTATTATTATTATTATTATCATTATTATTGTAGTTATTATTATTAGTATTATTGTTACTATTATTATTATTATTTTATTATTATTATTATTGTTGTTGTTGTTATTATTATTAGTATCCTTTTTATTATTATTGTTGTTGTCGTTATTATTATTAATATTATCATTATTATTAGTATTATTATTATTATTATTTGTATTATTATTATTATCATTATTATTATTATTATTATTATTATTATCATCATTATTAATACTTGCTAAGCTGCAACCTTAGTTATAAAACCAGAATGCTATAACCTCAAGGACTCCAGCAAGGAAAATATTCCAGTGAGTAAAGGAAACAAGGAAAAAGAAAAAAAAATATACCTGAGTGTACCCTCAAGCAAGAAGTGTTTTAAGTGTCTTGGGGCAGTATGTTATATCCACGTAATTATTTTAGTGATATTTGAAGCAAGATTAAGGACAGATGCTGTATCAAACTAATGGCATATGAAAAGGCATTATAAATAAAGTGATATGTGGCAACAAATACGAAAAATTACATAAACTAGCAAGAGAATTTGTAGATACATGTTGTGGCCTGATTGGTAACGTCTCTGCCTGGTGCTTGCCAGTCGGGGGTTCGAGTCCCGCTCAGACTCGTTAGTGCAATTAGGGTCTGCAACCTTACCATCCTTGTGAGCTAAGGTTGGGGGGTTTGGGGGAGCCTGTAGGTCTATCTGTTGAATCATCAGCAGCCACTGCCTGGCCCTCCCTGGTCCTAGCTTGGGTGGAGAGGAGTCATGGGCGCTGATCATGTCGTATATGGTCAGTCTCTAGGACATTGTCCTGCTTGATAGGGCAATGTCACTGTCCCTTGCCTCTGCCATTCATGAGCGACCTTTAAACCTTTAAAAGTTAAAGGCCGTAAATGGCAGAGGCAAGGGACAGTGACATTGCCCTATCAAGCAGGACAATACGTATGATCAGCGCCGAAGCCTCCTTTCTACCCAAGCTAGGACTAAGGAGGGCCAGGCAATGGCTGCTCATGACTCAGCAGATAGATCTATAAGCTACCCCCAAACACCCCATCCTTAGCTCACAAGGATGGTGGGGTTGCAGCGACCAAAGGAACTAACGAGTTTGGGTGGGACTCGAACCCCAGTCTGGCGATCACCAGGCAAGGACGTTACTAACAGGCCACCACAACTATGTAAGCGGGGAGAGGTGAAATTAAAAATGAACTAGTGTGAGAATTAAAGTAACATGATACAGTAGTTTGAAGGCAAGAAAGGCAGTAGAGTTCTCTTGCTTGAGGGTACACTCGGGCACACTGTTCTATCTTATTTCTCTTCATCTTGTTATTCAAGATTTTTATAGTTTATATATGAAAGATTTATTTTTATGTTGTTACTGTTCTTAAAATATTTTATATTGATTGTTCATTTCTTCTCTTGTAGTTTATTCACTCCCTTATTTCCTTCCCTCACTGGGCTATTTTTTCTCATTTAGATCTCTTGGGCTCATAGCAACTGGCTTTTTCAAGTATGATTGTAGCTTAGCTAGTAGTAGTAGTAGTAGTAGTAGTAGTAGTAGTAGTAGTAGTAGTAGTAGTAGTAGTAACAACAACAACAACAACAACAACAATAATAATAATAATAATAAAATGGTATATGCAGAAGTTATGGAAAGAAAGAAAAGTTAAAGAATATGAAATTCTATTATATGCAAGACAAATATTTAATGCAATGTATTTAGGGGGACTGACATACTGTTCATGAGCTATCTGTGTGAAATTAATAATAAATAAAAAGAATATCATATACTGAGCATGCAGTAAGTCGAGTAACAGTTATATTGAGACATTTTAAAAATAATTTCTATCACTTTCCCTGGATTACAAGAATTCATTGTTCAAATATCGTATTTATCTGATACAAATATTTACTGAAGGTGAGATTGTACTTTAAGTGGTTCTACCAGATGTAAGAATAAAAATAAAAATATTACAAAAGATAGATAAATTGACAGTTGAAACTGCGTCTATATTCGTGTAAAAATTTTGAAAGATTTTCCTTCGCTAACAGTCTTCCACTTTGAATTGTGTTGTAAGCTATCTATACGTTTATTGAGTATCATAATTGGATTAGAATTCCTTAAAGAATTTATTCGTCTATTCGATAGTTCATAGGTCACCCCTGTGTTAAATTCAGTTTAATTTTAATCATATATTTATTGGATATATTTATGGAAACGCTTTTTTTTTCTCTTTTTTTCTGCCGATGTGAAATGTCAGGAACTTGTTATGTTTAATATAAGGGTAATAGAAATGTAGAGAGAGAGAGAGAGAGAGAGAGAGAGAGAGAGAGAGAGAGAGAGAGAGAGAGAGAGAGAGAGAGAGAGAGAGAGAGAGAGAGAGAATTCTATTTTTTTACTAGAGCAAAAGAAATTGTATTTATACAAATATTTATCATAGCACCAATTCTGAGAGAGAGAGAGAGAGAGAGAGAGGAGAGAGAGAGAGAGAGAGAGAGAGAGGAGAGAGAGAGAGAGAGAGAGAGAGAGAGAGAGAAAGAATTCTATTTTTTTACTAGAGCAAAAAGAATTGTATTTATACAAATATTTATCATAACACCAATTCTGTGAGAGAGAGAGAGAGAGAGAGAGAGAGAGAGAGAGAGAGAGAGAGAGAGAGAGAGAGAGAGAGAGAGAGAGACGCTTGGAAAAGATTGATCGAAATAAACGCCAAGAAGAAGAAGACGAATGAATCTTGATGACGTAACTCAAGCGTAAACAAAGTTTCACTTGGTCATTTTTAATGTTCGGACACCTTCGCGTGGGAACCAATAATTTGCTCTATCATTACCATTATTTTTTTTTAATTAGTATGATTCCAACGGAATACGTTTAAAAGAGAAAAGAAAGGCATGAAAATTAGCAGATGAAAGTAACGAAGAAAGACAAAACTACCTAGGAATATAACAGAGTACTATAACTTATATTTATCTCGAGTAGGATAAGTCAGTTATAAAATTACGCGCACTTTTCTGTTAATTTTCGTTGCTATTTTGTTTTATAGACAGAGATGTAATAATAGACATATCTCCCTTTCTTCCTAAATGTTCAAAGATAGATGGCTTATATCCGGATGCTGAAATAGAATGCAGTATGTTTCATAAGTGATAAGTCATTATCGCTTACGTGGACAGAGCATTCACGTCTTGCAAAATCAAGCAACTGGCAACTTTTAGATAGTGTTGCCCATTTGGGGGCGGGTGTTTATTTATTCTCGCTTTTTATTATGTAAGATACAAGAGTTAGTGGGTAAATTTAATGAGAGAGAGAGAGAGAGAGAGAGAGAGAGAGAGAGAGAGAGAGAGAGAGAGAGAGAGAGAGAGAGAGAGAGAAAATTCAACAATGCAGCTTATCAACCAATCAGGAACCATTATTCAAGTTTAAAGATTTTAAAGGATACTCATGAGCGCCATTGGCAAGGGATAAGGCAATTATTATCATTCAAGCTCCTTCTCCACCCAAGGTAGGATCAGGGAGGGCCAGACAATGGCTAGCATATTTCCAGAAGCAAACATATTTCACACTTATCTATTGAATAGCCATGTTAAGGTGGCTCAAAACAGCTGTTAGCACTACATATTAATTGCTACAACATTTTTGCAGTTTTAGACTTTCCTGATACCTAACTCTATAGTTTTGTCAAGTTGCAGAGATGATTGTGGAGAATTTTTTATGGTTGTGTTCTGAGTGGGAACTTAGTCCGAGAAAGTCTCCTTATAACAGTTACATAAAGTTCAACAGGGGAGGATATGAGCACTTACTCTCGGGGCACAAACACCCTGCTAATACTTTACTGTCACAGTTCACAAACCA
>NW_027168605.1:257500-307500 GCF_036898095.1 Palaemon carinicauda
AATAGTTTCAGAAATATATATACATCTATATCCTACGATAATGGGGGACCCCCAGTGGGAACTCGGGGTTTTGGGTGGGGAAAACATACTGGGGAAACGATATATAATTGTTTTCCTATAGTAAATAATGTGATTTAACCGACTTTGATGTTCATTTCAATCGGAAACAAACAGATTAACCAATTCGGATAACTTTGAGTTGCACGGTGTCACTTCTCTTACGAACGAACGATAACATTAGCAACGTTACCAATATACACAGTGTTACCAATGTTGACGTATGGTACACAGTTACCAACGGCACGTTGACATTACTAGAGATAGTAATGATAGATATTTCCATAATTTAAATAATTTCTCCATATAAGTTTTACTCAATATATAAATGTACAACAAGGGCACAGAACCTAACAAACCCACCTAACCTAGCCTAGTAGTATGACAGGTCACAAAATAACATTTGATCTACATCGGACGTTGGCAGCACTGGTTACTGTATTTTTTCATGACACAATCTTTGTAACGGCGCCTCCAAAGTTTATCCAGATATACTGTTTTGTATTCTCCTCCAGTTATTATAATTTCAAGAAGGTAATGTATAGAGAAGAAAAGGCTTGTTTTACGTTGATATATCGATTCCCCAGTATGTTTTCCCCACCCAAAACCCCGAGTTCCCACTGGGGGTCCCCCATTATTGGAGGATATAGATGTATATTTATTTCTGAAACTATTCATTTGCGACGGGAACGAGTGTCATTTTCGAAGAGAGCGTAATTTTTTCTATTAGAAACAGTAGTTTTTCCCTAGGTTACATTAGTATGTAATAATATACAATGAAACCGAATAATTAGCGAACTCAAGACTAGCCTATACGTAATACAAACCTCGGCATAGGCTAGCACATGTGCACCTCATACGCCTAATTTAATACTCTAGGCCTAGGCCCTAAATTTAGGCTCGAACTCAATATCGGAGACGGATGAATCTTCCTTTTGCAGTTGGGGTTGAGTGAATGGCCATTCTATCTGTTTCCTTATTTCCCTTCCTCACAGGGCTGTTTTTCCTCTTGGAGCCATTGGGCTTATAGCATTTTGTTTTTTCAACTAGGGTTGTAGATTAGCTAGTAATAATGATAATGATAGTAACAAAGAATCTGAATTTTTCAATATTAATCTTACCCAATGATCATGTAGCTGTCAACTCCGTTGCCCGACAGAAATCTAAGGTCGGGATACGCCAGCGATCGCTATACAGGTGGGGGTGTACACAACAGCGCCATCTGTGAGTAGGTACTCAAGTACTTCTTGTCAACAAGAACTCAATTTTTCCTCTGTCGTGCCGCCGGCAAGACCTACTGGTACGCTGTTGATTCTGGAGTTGTTGTTCACGATTTGGTGATGTATTCGCTCTAGAGTTTAGCCTTCGCTATTCAGGAAGCTTTATCATTAGCTTAGCAAGCTTTTGGAATTAATTTGGATTAATTGTTAACGAACTTTGCTAGATTTTGAAATTCCCCCTTGACTACTTCTCAATTCAAGATGTCTGACCAGTCTCAAGCCCCTAAGTACAGGCAGTGTAGCGTTAGGGCTTGTGCTAGGCGTCTTCCGAAGGCCTCTTTAGATCCTCACACCGTTTGTTCCAATTGTAGGGGTAAATCCTGTCAATTGGAAGATCGATGTGGGGAATGCGCTGGGCTTTCGGAATTCGATTTTAACGAATTCCTTAAATATGCACGTAGGTTAGAGAAGGAGAGAATCAGGAGGAGTTCTTCTCGCTCTGTGGATTTTTCCTCTCCCCATGCCCCTCAACCTTTTCCTTCCCCTGTAGTGGTGACTCCCGAACCTGCTACTAGTGCTCAGCCATCCATGGCGGATATGTTGCGTGCCATTCAGGCTCTCGGTGACAAGGTGGAGTCATTGGCTAATGACCGTAATCAGCTTTTGGCAGATGTCAAAGAGCTGAAAGCGAAAAGTGCAGTGGGAAGTGTTATCAGTGCTAGTGATGTGAAAAGTGTCAGTGTCAGTGTTGCGCATGAGGGTACATCTGTGCGTGCCAGTCGTCCTCCCAGTCCGGGACCTCTTGCAAGCTCCCAAGCCCAGGGGAGAAGCAATGTCGAAGGACCAAAGGGTTCGGCAGGCCTTGATCAGCGCACGGATGTATCCTCAGTGGTTGCGGACGTATCTGTCAAAGATCGTCCCATCCACAAACAGACGAATGAGCCCTTACATTCCTCGTCTGTGGAAGAAGTTTCCAGGAGGAAACGATGGACCAAGGTTTCACGACCGCTCAAACGTAAGGTCCCTTCCGAGCGAGTCCAACGGCCCAGGTGTAGCCACTGGGTTAGTTCGGACTCGCCGCAGTCTACCGATGACTGCACACCTCCCAAGAGAGGTAGAGTGGTTCCACAACAGGCTACTGCTCCGCCTGTTGCTGCTCCAACCACGGTAGACCCTAAGTGGTCCATGCTGCAGACTATGCAGTCTCAGCTTGCGGCATTCATGCAGGAGTATCATGCTGAGAGGGTTGACAATGCACCTGTTACCCTACAACCCGCCGAGGTTGTGCGCTCAGCAGATACTGCGGCTGCCTGCTCCCACACTCCACCTGTGAGAGCTCCACCACCGATGCGCAGTCCACCCTGCCAGACGCATGTTCTTGTCACACGATCCGTTGACATGCGTGAGCTACCGCATCAGCAGTGGGAAGGTGCTGCAGAGCTGCCGGGTTCTGCCTCTATGCGGCATGCTCCGCAACCCATGCGGCATGCTCCGCATACCATGCAGCATGCTCCGCATACCATACAGCATGCTCCGCATCCCACCGCAACCTCTCCCACGCACCAGCACTCTGCTTTTGTTGTTGCCAGCTCGCAGACTGACCAGCAGCGGCATGATGTTGGATCCGCAGCAGCTACGCATGCACCCGTACTGCCGGATTCAGCCGTTCAGCCTTCTGCTCTGCCTTTGCCTCTTCCTACTCAGCTTTCGGATGATGGAGTATCAGATGACGAAGCTGCACATTTGGATGAACCGCACTCCGACTTTGAAGGGCCCAAGTCTACGCCTCCCTCCTTAGACTTTCGTAAAGTCCTTGCCTTGTTCAGGGACTTGTATCCAGAGCAGTTTGTGTCTGCAACCCCTCGCTCTCCTCCATCCGAGTTTGCTCTGGGCATGCAGTCTGCTGCTCCTGCCTTCACCAAGCTTGTTCTCGCACGTTCATCTAAGAGAGCTTTGAGGGTTATGGGAGAGTGGTTGCATTCCAAGAAGCAACTGGGAAAGACTGCTTTCATCTTTCCGCCTACCAAGCTTGCTTCTAAGTCGAGTGTCTGGTATGCCACGGGGGAGGAACCCGGCTTGGGAGTTCCTGCCTCTGCCCAGGGCGACTTCTCAAGTCTGGTTGACTCTCCCCGCAGGTTGGCTATGAGGCGATCGAAGATCTGCTGGTCCTTTTCTGACATGGATCATCTGTTGAAGGGAGTCTTTCGTGCCTTCGAGATCTTTAACTTCCTCGATTGGTGTTTGGGAGCCTTAAGCAGGAAGACTTCCCCTTCGGATAAGGACTCGGCCATGCTGATCATGTCTAGCATGGACAAAGCCATTCGGGATGGGTCTGGTGAACTTGCGGCTTCGTACGTGTCGGGAGTGCTTAAGAAGAGAGAACATCTTTGCTCCTTCTTATCGGCTGGTATCACTCCTTGCCAGAAGTCAGAGTTATTGTTTGCTCCTCTCTCCAAGTGTCTGTTTCCGGAGGAGCTGATCAAGGGGATGGCTGCCTCGCTTATCCAGAAGGATACCCATGATCTTATGGCATCTTCCGCACGTAAGGCTAAAGTCTTACCTTCCGTGCCTAGACCCTTCCGCCCTGCAGCAGTAGACACTCCTGCAACTAGGTTCATCCCGCCCTTTCGTGGCAGAACCTCCAGCAGAGGAGGTACCCGTGCCGACAGTCACCGTGGCAAGTCCAAGAAGGGTTCCAAGTCCGCAAAAGGCAAGTTCTGACTGCCTTCCTCTCCAGACAGCAGTGGGAGCCAGACTCAAGACCTTCTGGCAAGCTTGGGAGAGCAGAGGTGCAGACGCTCAGTCTGTGAAGTGGCTAAGGGAGGGATACAGAATTCCGTTCTGCCGCAGTCCCCCTCTGGCTACATCTCCCATCAAC
The DNA here is from genome assembly GCF_036898095.1 of Palaemon carinicauda. NCBI lineage: Eukaryota > Metazoa > Arthropoda > Malacostraca > Decapoda > Palaemonidae > Palaemon > Palaemon carinicauda. Next base: position 261,656 of record NW_027168605.1, read on the forward strand.
CTCTCTCCCAACTACAAGGAAAAGGACAAGAGGCTAGCGTTGCAACAAGAGGTGTCGCTCTTGCTACAAAAGGAAGCGGTAGTCATAGTCCGGGATCATCAATCCCCGGGCTTCTACAACCGTCTCTTCCTGGTAGAGAAGAAGACAGGAGGTTGGAGACCGGTGCTGGACGTCAGTGCTCTCAATGCTTTTGTCACCAAGCAGACGTTCACGATGGAGACGACGAAGTCGGTCCTAGCAGCGGTCAGGCAGGAGGACTGGATGGTCTCGTTAGACCTGAAAGACGCGTACTTTCACGTCCCCATCCATCCAGACTCCCAACCTTTCCTAAGGTTCGTCTTTGGAAAGGTTGTGTACCAGTTCCAAGCCCTGTGCTTTGGCCTAAGCACGGCACCTCTTGTGTTTACCAGACTGATGAGGAATATTGCGAAATTCCTTCACTTGGCAGACATCAGAGCCTCCCTCTATTTAGACGACTGGCTTTTAAGAGCTCCTACAAGTCGTCGCTGTCTGGAGAATCTCAGATGGACTATGGATCTGACCAAGGAATTGGGCCTCCTGGTCAATATAGAGAAGTCCCAGCTCATCCCATCCCAGACCATTGTCTATCTAGGTATGGAGATTCAGAGTCGAGCTTTTCGGGCTTTTCCGTCGGCCCCAAGGATCAATCAAGCCCTACAATGCATCCAGAGCATGCTGAGAAGGAACCGATGTTCAGTCAGGCAGTGGATGAGTCTAACAGGGACACTTTCATCGCTGGCCCAGTTCATCGAGTTAGGGAGACTCCACCTCCGCCCCCTTCAGTATCATCTAGCTGCTCACTGGAGAAAGGACATGACGCTAGAGGCGGTCTCAGTGCCTGTTTCAGAAGAGATGAGGTCTACTCTAACGTGGTGGAAGAACAGCATTCTTCTCAAGGAAGGTCTACCATTGGCTGTTCAGACCCCCGACCACCGTCTCTTCTCGGACGCATCGGACACGGGCTGGGGTGCGACACTGGACGGACAGGAATGCTCGGGCACATGGAATCAGGAGCAAAGGACACTTCACATCAATTGCAAGGAGTTGTTGGCAGTTCATCTGGCCTTGTTAAACTTCAAGTCCCTCCAGTCAAACAAGGTGGTGGAGGTGAACTCCGACAACACCACAGCCTTGGCTTACATCTCCAAGCAAGGAGGGACTCATTCGAGGAAGTTGTTCGAGATCGCAAGGGACCTCCTCATTTGGTCAAAAGATCGAAGGCTTTCGCTGGTAACGAGGTTCATTCAGGGCGATATGAATGTCATGGCAGATCGCCTCAGCCGGAAGGGTCAGGTCATCCCCACAGAGTGGACCCTTCACAAGAATGTTTGCAGCAGACTATGGGCCCTGTGGGGACAACCCACCATAGATCTTTTCGCTACCTCGATGACCAAGAGGCTCCCGATGTATTGTTCTCCGATTCCAGACCCTGCAGCAGTTCACGTGGATGCCTTTCTGCTGGATTGGTCCCATCTCGACCTGTATGCGTTCCCGCCGTTCAAGATTGTCAACAGGGTACTTCAGAAGTTCGCATCTCATGAAGGGACACGGTTGACGTTGGTTGCTCCCCTCTGGCCCGTGAGAGAATGGTTCACCGAGGTACTGCAATGGCTAGTGGACGTTCCCAGGACTCTTCCTCTAAGAGTGGACCTTCTACGTCAACCTCACGTAAAGAAGGTACACCCAAACCTCCACGCTCTTCGTCTGACTGCCTTCAGACTATCGAAAGACTCTCAAGAGCTAGAGGCTTTTCTAAGGAGGCAGCCAGAGCGATTGCCAGAGCAAGGAGGACATCCACTCTCAGAGTCTATCAGTCTAAATGGGAAGTCTTCCGAAGCTGGTGCAAGGCGAATGCAGTTTCCTCAACCAGTACCACTGTAACCCAGATTGCTGACTTCCTGTTACATCTAAGGAACGTAAGATCCCTATCAGCTCCTACGATCAAGGGTTACAGGAGTATGTTGGCAGCGGTCTTCCGCCACAGAGGCTTGGATCTTTCCACCAACAAAGATCTTCAGGACCTCCTTAGGTCTTTTGAGACCTCTAAGGAACGTCGGTTATCCACTCCAGGCTGGAACCTAGACGTGGTTTTAAGGTTCCTAATGTCATCAAGATTTGAACCGCTCCAATCAGCCTCTTTTAAGGACCTCACATTAAAAACTCTTTTCCTCGTTTGCTTGGCAACAGCTAAAAGAGTCAGTGAGATCCACGCCTTCAGCAGGAACATTGGTTTTACTTCTGAAACGGCTACATGTTCCTTGCAGCTCGGTTTTTTGGCTAAAAACGAGCTTCCTTCCCGTCCTTGGCCTAAGTCGTTCGAGATCCCAAGCCTGTCCAACTTGGTGGGGAACGAACTTGAGAGAGTACTTTGCCCAGTAAGAGCTCTTAAGTACTATTTAAGACGGTCAAAGCCATTACGAGGACAATCAGAAGCTTTATGGTGTTCTATCAAGAAGCCTTCTCTTCCGATGTCTAAGAACGCAGTTTCTTACTACATCAGGCTTCTGATTAGAGAGGCACATTCTCATCTGAAGGAAGAAGACCTTGCTTTGCTGAAGGTAAGGACACATGAGGTTAGAGCTGTCGCTACTTCAGTGGCCTTCAAACAGAACCGTTCTCTGCAGAGTGTTATGGATGCAACCTATTGGAGAAGCAAGTCAGTGTTCGCATCATTCTATCTCAAAGATGTCCAGTCTCTTTACGAGAACTGCTACACCCTGGGACCATTCGTAGCAGCGAGTGCAGTAGTAGGTGAGGGCTCAGCCACTACATTCCCATAATCCCATAACCTTTTTAATCTTTCTCTTGAATACTTTTTATTGTTGTTTTTGGGTTGTACGGAAGGCTAAGAAGCCTTCCGCATCCTGGTTGATTTGGCGGGTGGTCAAATTCTTTCTTGAGAAGCGCCTAGGTTAGAGGTTGTGATGAGGTCCTTTAGTATGGGTTGCAGCCCTTTATACTTCAGCACCTAGGAGTCGTTCAGCATCCTAAGAGGACCGCTAGGCTCAGTAAGGAAGACGTACTTAAAAAAGGCAGAGTAATAGTTCAAGTCGACTTCCTTACCAGGTACTTATTTATTTTATGTTTGTTATTTTGAATAACTGCTAAAATGAAATACGGGATACTTAGCTTCTTTGTTAACATGTATGCTGGTCTCCACCCACCACCCTGGGTGTGAATCAGCTACATGATCATCGGGTAAGATTAATATTGAAAAATGTTATTTTCATTAGTAAAATAAATTTTTGAATATACTTACCCGATGATCATGAATTTAAGAACCCTCCCTTCCTCCCCATAGAGAACCAGTGGACCGAGGAGAAAATTGAGTTCTTGTTGACAAGAAGTACTTGAGTACCTACTCACAGATGGCGCTGTTGTGTACACCCCCACCTGTATAGCGATCGCTGGCGTATCCCGACCTTAGATTTCTGTCGGGCAACGGAGTTGACAGCTACATGATCATCGGGTAAGTATATTCAAAAATTTATTTTACTAATGAAAATAACATTTTACCAATTTTTTTTTCAGGTAATGTGCTGTGAAGTTTAACAATTTTGGCGTATGTTAAAGGACCATGCAGAGCTTTAGAAAACTTTTACACTGCAGAACACTACATTCCCTCCAACTGTCGACTAGAAGTAGCATTAGAATTGGCGAACATAACCTGTCGATTACTAGCAACTACCTACATCAACTCCCGAGGACTTTCTTAACAAACGAATATACAAATTCGCACTTCCATACCACAGCAATTCCCTTCGATCGTAAAATAGACAAGTCGCGCGTACCGGTCCTCGACGAAAATGACCTCGAGGAAAGCTTCGTTCGGGGAAGTGGTCCGGGAGGGCAGAGCGTCAACCGAACATCTAGTGCGTGTTATCTGAAACATATACCGACAGGTGAGGTACTGTCAGATTTCGTATGCCAGAAGATATTTGTTCTTACGCTAATACAAACCTCCGTCCTTTAGCAGGGTAAGATTCTGGTGAAAGCTTGAAGTGGCCAATGAAGAATTGTCAAGGTTTTGGCTAGTATCTACTTGTGGTACGAGTCCTAAAGATATTTGTAATGGAGTAGTCCTTGTATATATATATGTATATTTATAGCATCTTGCTTTTCCAACTAGGGTTGTAGCTTGGCTAGTAATGATAATAATAATAATGATATTATTAAGAAGTTTTTGAGTTGAAATTCTATTATTGAGACACAGTATTACTATTTTTAGTTTATAATTCTAATTTTTATTGGGTGGAAAGTCCTATGTTGGCGGGCATTCTGGGCTTGTTTGTCGTCAGGGTTCCAAGCAAGAGCATGCACAGAGATAACGAACCGTGTTGTTTGATGGCCATTTTATCTATTCCTACCTTATAACCTCATCCTATTCCCAACTAACACTATCCTTCCCTACCCAGTGCCATGTTTCTTTGTTACTAGAGTGCTACTAGAAGACACACGTAAGCTGTGAGATATTGTTCTATGTATATGGCATGATCACGTGTCGTTCCTAATTGATTACCATATGTCATGCGTTATTGCTAGAGTTTTAACTTCTAACTATCAATTGTTCGGTTATGTTATAGTATTAGCAGCAGTCTAGTTTACCTAACTTATGCAAGATCTTATGTAGTCTAGTCTTGTTTGCTATTTATGTTAAGGGTTAAGGCCACCACAATATTTATAAAAGGATTTAGTACAGTTATCTCTTGCCATATTGCAATTCATTTATCGCTCCCTCAACGCATTGAGGATTTATAAATATACTATATTGTATGCAAATCTATATTTCAGGTATCTGATCCCAGATGTTCTATATTTTTCATATTTTAATGATTTTTTGCTAAAAGTAGTAATTTTTGGGCTTATAAAAGCTTAAATTTATCAAGATAATAAACAAAAAAGGAAAATTATAAAGATAATGGAAAAAAATATACTGTACCGTAGATTTCTGTATCCACTTCAAAGTTTTTCAGCTATCCTGGGGTAGCTTGGAGCCCTACACCCGCTATAACGAGGGATTACTCTGTTGGAATGATATGCAAGACGTCATTTAATGAGGATAATGCTATGAATAAAGAATTGCTTTATTCAAATATATGCATCAGTTCTAAGCAATTACAGTAGTTGCATACACACATAGGAACTTGCTACCCTTGTCGGGTGATATGTCCCCAGCAGGTTGGATAAAACCTTATATTCTATTCCTTCACATTCAGTTTGAATTTTTGGTTGTTGTTATAGAACTTTCTCTGATCATTCTGTCACCCGCCTCTAGTTTTCTGCTGAGTTGACGTAGAAAATTGATTCCTAAGGATGTTTTTTGTCCGAATTATATTGCATCGTTGTAGATTTATTGTATTTGGTGCCAAGTATTCACTCACTGGGCTAGATTTGTATACATTAAGATGTATTTTACCAGTCCTGGCCAGCATTTGCCTGTACAGCTTATCCTCTGTTTTCCTAACACAACACTTCATAAGCATTACACTTATTCCAAAAGGTCCCGTTGAAGGAATTAGCACCTAAGCTGAGTTAAGGCATTTCATGTTTTGCATTGAAGAGTTACCAAAGCTATCACTGTTTATGTTCTGCTATCTTGATTTTTCAAAAGGAAACAAAATTTCAACTCTTGAGAATGTAAAATGGCTACTAAACTGAAGTGGAGCATTAAATTCAGGTGTTGATTATCAAATATTAAAATTATTTATTAGACCAGTTAAGAACAGACACAGGAGAGTCATGTATATGCTATCTGCATTATAGTAAGATAAAGGTTTATTGAGGCACTGATAAATTGATCATATTGACAGTGTGCAATTTGAAGTTTTTTAAGAATTTAAACCTTTACAAATCACATGGGATTTTATGAAATTACCTAGACTCAAAAACTGTATCATTAAGAGTCTGATCGTGCAACTACATGCAGTTAGAAAATAATTTCCTATTTTAAATATTAAACTTAGCCGGTGAATATATAATAGCTGCAACTCTGCGGCTCGACAGACAACATACTCAAAAAACTCGCGAGCGATCGCTATGCAGGTTGCGGGTGTGCCCACCAGCGCCAACTGTCGGCCAGATACCACTCTTGAATGTAAACAAAACCTTCAATTCTTCTCTGTCGACGTTGACGACAAGACGTACTTATACTCGCTGTAGAACCTGGAGTTTTCCCATCATATTTGGTGAAGTACTTTATTTTGGTTTGAGCTTTCGCAGTACAGGTGTTTTTCCTCAACATAAACTCTTGAACTCTTTATTGAATCGGATTATTTGTTGATGACTTGGATTGTTTTTGGAATTTTCTTTGACTAATTCAAAATGGCTGACCCTTCTCAAGTACCTAGGTTTCGAAAGTGTAATGCTAGGGACTGTAATAGGCGTCTTCCAAAGGCTTCTCTCGACCCTCATACTGTTTGTTCCAATTGTCGGGGTAAAACCTGTCAATTGGGAGATCGGTGTGAGGAATGCGTGGGCCTTTCGGAATTCGATTTTATCGAATATGATAAATATACACGCAGACTAGAGAGAGATAGGGTAAGGAGAAGTTCTTCTAGGTCCGTAGATTTTTCCTCTCCACATGCCCCTGAACCTAATCCTTCCCCTGTAGTGGTTGTTCCTAACCCCCCTTCTAGCACTCAGGAACCGTCGATGCAAGACATGTTACGTGCTATCCATGCCTTGGGGGAGAGGGTTGAAGCGTTAGCAAGTGACCGTAATCAACTCATGGCTGACGTGAAGGAACTTAAGTGCCACAGTGCCACGGCGGAAAGTGGGAAAGTGATTAGTGCGCAAAGTGTTGTGAACAGTGTTGCGACCGAGGGTTCGTCTGTTCGTGCCTGTCGTTCACCTAGTCCGGGACCTCTTGCAAGCTCCCAAGCCCAGGGGAGAAGCAATGTCGTACGACTTATGGGTTCGAGAGGCCTTGATCAGCGAACAGACGTTCCCTCTTTGGTATCAGGCGTATCTCGTCAAGATCGCCCCTACCATAAGACGAGAGAGCCCATTTTTACCTCGTCTTCCGAAGGCGTTTCACGCAAGAAACCATGGAGCAAGGTTTCTAGGCCTTTGAAACGCAAGTCGGTCCCTTCAGGACAGGTCCAACGTCCCGGATGTAGTCATTGGGACAGTTCGGACCCGTTGCTGTCATCGGATGACTGCTCGCCGCCTAAGCAAGGCAGAGTTGTGCCGTCTCAGACGCTAACCCCGGTTGTTACCGCACCCGTTACCGTAGACCCTAAATGGGTTATACTGCAGGACATGCAGTCTAAGCTTGCGTCCCTTATGGAAGATTACAACGCAGAGAAGGTTTCCGTTGAACCTAGCCGTTTATCTCATGGAGATCCTGGCCGTCAGCCACCCAAGCGTTCTGTTGTGCGTCCTGTTGACGTTGGTGTTGCCAGTTCACGTCAACCAGTTGGGGTTGTACCACACCCGATGCGGTCTCGTGTGGACTTTCAACCTAATGTGGACGTTAAGCAACTCACTGATGCGCCTGGTGACGTTCAGGACGTTCGCCAACCATCAGAGTTGACTTGTTTTGACGCGGTGCGTCAACCTCCGCAACCTAGAGTTGTTTTGACTGCACAACCCAGGCGGTCTAAGCAGTCTCGGGTGGACGCTGTGCGTCCTCACGCACCTGTTGTTGTTGTTGACAGTTCCCAGACTGTTCAGCAGTTTCAGGACGCTGCGTCCTGCTCCGTCACTTATGCACCAGTGCGGGCGGACGCTGCGTGTCAAGCATTGCCTACCCCTTTGCTTGTTTCTCATCAGTTATCAGATGAGGAACTTTCGGATGAGGACGTTGCTGACCCTCAGCCTGAGGATCATCCTTCAGATATTGATGAACCTAGAGCAGTTCCGCCATCTATGGACTTTAAGAAAGTCATGCTCATCTTTAAAGAGTTGTTCCCTGAACACTTTGTCTCTGTGGCTCCTCGTTCGCCGCCGTCTGAGTTTGTTTTAGGCGTTCCTGCTGCCATGCCAGCCTTTACAAAACTCGTTCTCTCTCGCTCATCCAAGAGAGCTTTACGGCTGTTAGGCGATTGGTTAGAAACCAAGAGGAGTTTAGGGAAGACTTCCTTTGCCTTCCCCCCAACTAAACTCTCGTCTAGATCGAGCGTCTGGTATGCCACGGGAGAAGTTCTCGGCTTGGGAGTTCCTGTCTCTGCCCAGGGCGACTTCTCAAGTCTTGTAGACTTTCCCTGCCGCCTAGCCATGAGACGCTCGAAGATTAGTTGGTCATCCTCAGACCTGGACCATCTACTTAAGGGCATCTTTAGGGCTTTTGAAGTTTTTAACTTCCTTGACTGGTGTTTGGGAGCCCTGAGTAGGAAAATCTCATCAGCCGATAGAGATGTTTCCTTACTCATCATGTCCTGCATGGATAAGGCCATCCGCGATGGATCCAACGAGCTCTCCGCCTCGTTTACGTCAGGAGTCCTAAAGAAACGAGAGTCTCTGTGCTCTTTTCTGTCAGCAGGAGTGACGCCCTGTCAACGATCTGAGCTACTCTTTGCCCCTTTATCTAAGTTCTTGTTTCCTGAACTTTTAGTTAAAGAAATATCGTTGTCCCTTGTGCAGAAGGACACCCATGACTTGGTTGCGTCCTCGGCTCGCAAAGGGACCCCTTCGTCTGCCTTGTCTGCTAGACCTAGGATAGACACTCCAGCGTCCAGGTTTATTCCGCCCTTTCGTGGCAGAGCCCCCAGCAGGGGAAGTACTCGTGCCGAAGGGAAGAGAGGAAAGAGGAAAGGAGCCAAGTCCTCGCGAGGCAGAGTCTGACTGCCCGCAGCTTCAGACAGCAGTAGGTGCCAGACTCAAGAACTTCTGGCAAGCCTGGGAGAAGAGAGGCGCAGATCAACAGTCTATGAGGTTGCTCAGAGAGGGGTACAAAATCCCATTTGTACGCAAACCTCCTCTAGCGACGTCCCCCATCGATCTCTCTCCCAGGTACAGAGAGGAAGCAAAGAGACAAGCCCTGAAACTAGAAGTGTCTCTTTTGCTAGAGAAGGGAGCGGTGGTCAAAGTCTCGGACCTTCAATCACCGGGGTTTTACAACCGTCTCTTCCTAGTACCGAAGAAGACAGGAGGTTGGAGACCGGTGCTAGACGTCAGTGCTCTGAATGTCTTTGTCACAAAGACAAAGTTCACCATGGAGACCACGAAGTCAGTTTTAGCAGCGGTCAGAAAGGGAGACTGGATGGTCTCTCTCGACCTAAGAGACGCTTACTTCCACATCCCCATTCACTCAGATTCCCAACCTTTTCTGAGATTTGTGTTCGACAATGTGGTGTACCAGTTTTGGGCCCTGTGCTTTGGCCTAAGTCCTGCTCCTCTCGTGTTTACGAGGCTTATGAGGAATGTGGCAAAATTCCTTCATTTATCGGGTATCCGAGCCTCCCTTTATTTGGACGACTGGCTTCTCAGAGCCTCGTCCAGTCATCGCTGTCTGAAGGATCTCAATTGGACTTTAGATCTGACCAAGTAATTGGGACTTCTGGTCAACTTGGAAAAGTCCCAGCTGATCCCATCCCAAACTATTCTGTATTTAGGGATGGAGATTCGCAGTCCAGTTTTTTCGGGCTTTTCCGTCGGCCCCCAGAATAGATCAAGCCCTGCTCGTAATCCAAAAGATGTTGAAGAGAGAACGTTGCTCAGTCAGGAATTGGATGAGTCTGATAGGAACTCTATCATCCCTGGAGCAGTTTGTCTCGCTAGGAAGGCTACACCTCCGACCTCTACAATTCCATCTAGCTTTTCACTGGAAAAAGGACAAGACGCTAGAGGCGGTCTCGATCCCGATTTCCGAAACAGTAAAGACTTCCCTGAATTGGTGGAAAGACAATATCAGTCTACGAGAGGGACTTCCCCTAGCAGTTCAGAAACCAAACCACGTTCTCTTCTCAGACGCATCGGATTTGGGTTGGGGTGCGACACTGGACGGTCGGGAATGCTCAGGTCTGTGGACCTCAAGTCAGAGGAGCATGCATATCAACGACAAGGAGCTTTTGGCAGTTCACCTGGCCTTGATAAACTTCGAGAGTCTCCTTCTAGACAAAGTGGTGGAGGTCAACTCGGACAACACCACAGCCTTGGCGTACATTTCCAAACAAGGAGGTACCCACTCTCTGACACTGTACGAGATCGCAAGGGACCTGCTCATCTGGTCAAGAGATCGAGGTATCTCCCTAGTGACGAGGTTTATCCAGGGCGACTTGAACGTTCTAGCAGACTGTCTCAGTCGGAAAGGTCAGGTAATTCCAACCGAATGGACCCTCCACAAGGATGTGTGCAAGAGGCTTTGGGCGACTTGGGGTCAACCCACCATAGACCTCTTTGCAACCTCGATGACCAAGAGGCTTCCAATCTATTGCTCTCCAGTCCCAGACCCAGCAGCAATACATATAGATGCCTTTCTCCTAGACTGGTCTCACCTAGACCTATACGCATTCCCACCATTCAAGATTGTCAACAAGGTACTGCAGAAGTTCGCCTCTCACGAAGGGACAAGGTTGACGTTAGTTGCTCCCCTCTGGCCCGCGAGAGAATGGTTCACCGAGGTACTTCGATGGCTGGTAGACTTTCCAAGAAGTCTTCCTCTAAGAGTAGACCTATTACGTCAGCCACACGTAAAGAAGGTACACCAAAGCCTCCACGCTCTTCGTCTGACTGCCTTCAGACTATCGAAAGACTCTCGAGAGCTAGAGGCTTTTCGAAGGAGGCAGCCAGTGCGATTGCAAGAGCGAGGAGAGCTTCTACCATTAGAGTTTACCAATCGAAGTGGGAAATCTTCCGAGACTGGTGCAAGTCAGTATCTGTATCCTCGTCCAGTACCTCTGTAGCCCAAATCGCGGACTTTCTCTTATATCTGAGAAGAGTTCGCTCCCTTTCAGCTCCCACGATCAAGGGCTACAGGAGCATGTTGGCTTCGGTCTTCCGGCATAGAGGCTTAGATCTTTCCAACAATAAAGATCTACAAGATCTCCTTAAGTCTTTTGAGACCTCTAAGGAACGTCGTTTGGCTACACCTGGATGGAATTTAGACGTGGTCCTAAGATTCCTCATGTCAGACAGGTTCGAGCCTTAACATTCAGCCTCCCTGAAGGATCTCACTCTTAAGACTCTTTTCCTGGTGTGCTTGGCCTCAGCTAAAAGAGTCAGTGAGCTTCATGCCTTCAGCAAGAGCATCGGTTTTTCGACAGAAAAAGCCTCTTGTTCTCTTCAACTTGGTTTCCTAGCCAAGAATGAACTGCCTTCTCGTCCTTGGCCTAAATCTTTTGATATTCCTAGCTTATCAAAGATCGTAGGCAACGAGTTAGAGAGAGTATTATTGCCTGTTAGAGCTCTTAAGTTCTATTTAGCTCGTACTAAGCCTTTAAGAGGTAAATCTGAAGCGTTATGGTGTTCGGTTAAGAAACCATCCTTACCTATGTCAAAGAATGCTTTGTCATATTTTATCAGATTGTTAATACGAGAAGCTCATTCACACTTGAGTGAGGAAGACCGATCTTTGCTTAAGGTTAAGACGCACGAAATTAGAGCTATAGCAACTTCCGTGGCCTTTAAGCAAAATAGATCTCTGCAAAGTATCATGGACGCGACCTTTTGGAGAAGCAAGTCAGTGTTTGCGTCATTTTACTTGAAAGATGTCCAGACTCTTTACGAGGACTGCTACACACTGGGTCCATTCGTAGCAGCGAGTGCAGTAGTGGATGAGGGCTCAACCACTACACTTCCCTAATTCCATATCCTTTTAATCTGTCTCTTGAAATGTTTTTAATATTGTTTTTTTGGGTTGTACGGAAGGCTAAGAAGCCTTTCGCATCCTGGTTGATTTGGCGGGTGGTCAAAGTCATTTCTTGAGAGCGCCCAGATTAGGGGTTTGATGAGGTCCTGTTGTATGGGTTGCAGCCCTTGATACTTCAGCTCCTGGGAGTCTGTCAGCATCCTAAGAGGATCGCTGGGCTCCGTGAGGAAGACAGACTTACAAGGCAGAGTAATCGTCTAAGTCGACTTCCTTACCAGGTACCTATTTATTTTGGTTTTGTTATATTGATAACTGTCAAAATGAAAAAACTCTTAGCTTATACGCTGTAAACATATTAACTCTGGTCTCTACCCACCTCCTTGGGTGTGAATCAGCTATTATATATTCACCGGCTAAGTTTAATATTTAAAAATGATATTTTAATTATAAAATAAATTTTTGAATATACTTACCCGGTGAATATATAAATTAAATGACCCTCCCTTCCTCCCCAATAGAGACGCAGCGGGACGAGAAGAATTGAAGGTTTTGTTTACATTCAAGAGTGGTATCTGGCCGACAGTTGGCGCTGGTGGGCACACCCGCAACCTGCATAGCGATCGCTCGCGAGTTTTTTGAGTATGTTGTCTGTCGAGCCGCAGAGTTGCAGCTATTATATATTCACCGGGTAAGTATATTCAAAAATTTATTTTATAATTAAAATATCATTTTTATTTTAATAGTAAAAAATAAAATACACTTTCCTGTTTGATACTTGAACAATGATAATTGAGAGTAAAACAACCAGTAGATTTTTCAAGCTATCTGTTATCTTACGTTTCGAGAAAGTATTTTACCGATACAGTAATTACCTAAATGCATTTTACTAATCTTGGATTTCCAATCTTTGGGAGATCTTTCAAGCTGTGTAGACATGATGATTGCCAGCCATTTTTTTCTAGCTATAAAACTGGAATTTTAATCCCTGCAAAAATGGCATTCTTTCATTTGTTTAAAGACTGGCAAATATAACAAAGTCTCGTGTTATGATAAAACAGTCTTTATCCCTTTCTTCTTGTAGGAGTTCCAACATTTTTAGGCTTGTAATCCAACACTCAGAGTAAAGCAAGAATTTTCTTTTTCTACTCGACGTGTTGACCAGGATTTTACTAAGAAAATATTTTCCATGCAGAGGCAGTTTTATTCAGTGCCCATCCTGACAGATAATGTCAGATTTTTCTTTCTTCTAAGTTTTTTTTTTCCATGATTTTTGTATGATACAATGATGTTTAAAAGGGTGCTAAATAAGTTTTTGAAGTACTGTACAGTTATGCAGTGTTAAGTTAATGAATAAACTTCCCTTTTAGGTGGTGAATACTGTAGATATGTTGTAGAAAGTAGTATCAACACTGGGTCTGTTTTTTCAATTATTTAGTTTTCAATAAATCTAGATGTTGCTGGTACCACAAGAACTCATTGAAGGGGCTTCGTATAGACATCTCTCGACGTTATATCCAATTCGATTAAGTAATAAAGATTATTTAACTTTACCTGTGCACCATTCAGATACAGTATACTTTGGCGTTTAATAAGCATAAGAACAGCTTTCTAAATCAATTTATTGTTATTATTACTAGTTAAGCTACAACCTTAGTAGGAAAAGAAGGATGCTATAAGCCCAACAGCTCCAACAGGGAAAAATAGCCAAGTGAGGAAATAAGGAAACAGAGTGACTAGTATGCCCGAGTGTTGCCTCAACCAAGAGAACTCTAATCCAAGACAGTGTAAGCCCACAGTACAGAAGCTATGACACTACCCAAGAGTAGTGAACAATGGTTAGATTTTGGTTTGAATTAGAGTGTGCACTCCTCTATGAGTAAGGACATCAAGTTCTAGATTGGGTTAGAGAGAAGGTGAAGGTATGAAGTTTACTTTTGCCGATACAAATAGGTTTTTATATTTCCCATGATGATAAATTGATGAGCAACTTTATTCCCACCAGAAGATTATCCTATTAAATGGAAAAAAATGAAAATATTTAGATCTAGAGACTAAAACATCTCAGGGGTTGTGGTGGCCTATGTGGTAACGTTCCTGACTAGTGAACGCCAGACTGGGGATCGAATCCTGCTCAAAATCGTTAGTTTCTTTGATTGCTGCAATCTCTCCATCCTTGTGAGCTATGGTTTTTGAGGAGCCTGTAGGTCTATCTGCTGAGTCATCAGCAGCCATTGCCTGGCCCTCCTTGGGTGGAGAGGAGGCTTTGGCACTGATCATATATGTATGATCAGTCTCTAGGTCATTGTTCTGCTTGTTTGGGAAAGGTCACTGTCCCTTGCTTCTGCCATTCATGAGTAGCCTTTAAACCTTTAAATGGCAAGGCACTTGACTCAGTCGTGCTTTTAGACTCGCACCAACCTAGATTTTTGGCTGCCTTATTTCTTTTTGTTTTTAGATAAATTTTGGTGAGGAAATGGCATTACTTGTATTTAAAAGTTATATTAAAATACAGATAGTAGTTTCTCTTTATAAATGAAAAAAATACAGTATTGTATTTGCTAAATTTACTGAATATTTTAGCAGATGTAAAAAAGAAAAACAATGTTTGACCATGATCAGAAAGGAAAGCACTCAATAGATGAAGTCATTTCATTCATGTTATGACTTTGTTCCTTACCGAAATACAAACCACGCTATTTACATAGGGTTTTACTTTCGGCGTAGCTGAAAATGACGAGCCAATAGATTTTCAACGAGGGTTAACTACCCCCGCGCTAGTTAGCAAGGGGGTAGGGGAAGGGGTAGCTTGCTACCCCTCCCCCCCACACACCGGTGAATTGTCTTACTTCACTTTTGGCTCGGACGATGTGCAGACGTGTCTGTCTTTCGTCCTCGCTTTTGACAGCCTTAATCTGTTTTTTTCTTTTTCTCAGACTTTGTGTGTTTGGAAGTTGGCCTCGCCCTTCATCGCAGTTATGCGCAAATGCCCTGGACTCTCCGGCCGCCCCTGTGGTACCTTCATGTCGGCGGTCGAGACAGATCCTCACACCCTTTGACCACAGTGTCGAGGTCAACGGTGTGCTAGAGACTTAACGTGTAGTGAGTGTAGGGAGTGGTCTACCTCCCAGTGGGAGAGGTTTGGCTGGCGGCGTAAGAAGAAGGCCAAGGGAGACCTTTCTCCTTCAAGGGTTGCCTTGAAAGAGGAAGGCTCCAAGGACTCTTCTTCTGCCGCCCAAACCTCCTCCGAAGCTCTCACTCGGCCGGCCTCTCATGAGAGACCGTCGAGTGGTAGCGTAGACCATTGTTCTGTTTCCCGATCTCGGGGTGCGGGAGAGGGCGTTGCCTCCCATAGTGGGGCGGCTCCCCCTCCTCCTCCGGGGAAGGATTTTGATTCTAATTATGATGACCATGCTGTGTCTAATGATGATCTCTTTCAGCTCTGGGCTTCCTTGGGGCTTAAGGGCTTGCCCCCCAAGGAAGCCCTGTTTGACCTTATCCAGTTGGGGGCTGCTGTCAAACAATCGCCGGTGATAGCAGAGGTAGACCCTCTGTCTATTGTCGACGTGGTTGTGTTAGAGGCTTCCGACGGGTCTGGTCAAACCTCTGCTGCTGCTGCTGTTGCGGACGTTGCTGAAGGCTCTGCTCCCCCTTCCGAACATCCTTCGAAGGGGAAGTTGAGTCCCACGGTCTCTCCTGCGGGTGCACCTCCTCCTCAGGGGAGCGCACTGACAGAGACTCCTCTTCGGAGGACTAACGATGTGGATGATCTTCCTCCAGGCCGCCTTCGCCGTAAGGCTCGTCGTCCTCTTCGCCGCAGGGGCATCCCGTCTCCCTATAAGGGAGTCAAGAGGCGCATCTTCGAGTCGTCTCCGCCGCCTTCCTCTGCAGAGGATTCTCCTCGTCGGGAGCAGACCGTAGCAGCCACGTCCTTGGACCTCTCCGCAGATCGCTCGCGATCTCCTACGCCTACCAGACCTTCCACTTCCGGCGCAGATGCGCAGCAGGCGCCTTCTCACCTCATCACCCAATGGGCACCGGTCCCTTCGGAGCAAAGGGATGTTTCCCACGGTGTGGGTACTTCCCTTGCGCGTCAGGGTTCCCCTGCGTGCTCAACTGCGCGTTTGCGTGCAATAGCGCACAAGCGCTCTCCTGAGTTGCAGCCACCAGACTCGCCGCGCCAGCGCTCTCCTGATCGTCAGCTCTCTCCTGCTCGCCAGCGCTCCCCTGTTAGCAGTCAGCGCCCTTCTGTCCCTGCTGCGCGCCAAGCGCACCATTGGGCTCCTGAGCGCACACGATCTCCTGCTCGTCAGCGCGCACCTTGTTCCTGATGCGCGCCAACGCTCGCCCACGCGCCCTAGATCTTCGGATCTGGACGCAGGCAAGGACCTTACTCCTGCGACTCGCCCGCGCGCTCCTGTGCGCCCATCTTCGCCTGCGCAACAGCGCGCACGCTCCCCGGTGCGCACTTCAAGAGTTCCTGCGCGCCCACGAGCCTTCATATCCTGCGAGCGTTTGCCCTTGCCCATTCCTCGCCTCCTGATCCTGCGCCCCAGCTGTCTACGCGTCGACACCCTCCTGCGCGCCAACGATCTCCTGCGCGCCAACGTTCTCCTGAGCGCCCGCGCGATCCATCGCCTGCGCGCAAGCGCTCGCCAACGCGCCCATGACTTGGATCGCCATAGGTCCCTGACGCGCACACTCACCAAATCGCCTGTCTGTACTACGCGCCAGCGTTCTCCAACGCGCAATCGCTCGCCGACGCGCCAGCGTTCTCCAATGCGCCATCGCTCGCTCACGCGCCATAGATCTCCTGCGCTTCACCATTCTCCTGACCGACAGCGATCTCCTCTACCCTCACGCGCTTATTCACCTGCGCGCCAACGCGTCCCCTCGCCAGCGCGCCCACTCGCCCGCGCGCGAACGCACCCGCGTGCGTTTATCCCCGCGCGACTGCGCGCCCGCGCGCGATTCCTTGAATGCTCCATGGCGACCCCCGTTCTCGCCGGGTTCTGCAGCTCGTGCCTGCGACAGGGACGCGTACTTCTAGATCGCCTTCAGGATCGCCACCGCGCAAGCGCAGGTCTCTCACCCAGGACCAGGAAGAGTCGTCGGAGAGGTCTAGGCAACATTCTTCCCTTTCTTCTTTACAGGTAGTTCCCGTTGCATCCACTCCGAAGGATCAGGCGATCCCCTTCCCTCCAGCAGTGATTACGGACACTGCGTCCGTCACCCGTCAGTCTTGGTTTGGTCACCTGATGAAAGCGGTGGTGCAGGCTGTGAAGCCAGCCCTCGCTGATCTGGGACTCAAGCCAAGGACAGACTCGCCCCCGCTGAAGAGAAGGAGAGGAGTGGACTTCGTGGTGACTTCTCCCAGGGAGAAGTTGGCTCCTAAGAGGTCCGTCAGGAAGGCTCCATCCCCTTCACGGTCGTTTTCTCCTTCTCCTGTGGACGAAGCCTTTCCGTCTTCAGGAGAGTCCAGCGAGGCGAGGGCCTCTCCCACGGCATCAATGGGAGAAACCCCACCTCGAGGAAGAGAAACGTCTCGCGTGGAAGGTTCCTTCCAGACCTCTTTGCTGGAGTCCTGTATCCCGCCCATGAGGGAAGCCAAGGACTCAAAGACGATTCCTAAGTCGTCTTCGCGGATTCGTCCAGAGCCAACCAGACCCCTGGAGAACGTCCACGTGTCTCCCCAAGAAGAGCCTCTGGGGACCGGAGACTTAGCTGCCAGTCCGCAGGGAGGAGAGCAGCATGAGTCTGAGCACGCCTTCTGGCAGGTCTTGAATCTGATGACGCAACTCAACAGGTTCAAGGACCCAGAGATCGCCCCTCGCGAAGGCAAGGATACGGTCCTAGACCAAGTCTATGGTACCCAGAAACCCCCAAGGGCCAGCGCGGCTTTGCCTTGGTCCCAGTGGGTGAAGAGTGCCATAGACAAGGTTGAAGCTCAGCTCTCGGATCTCGCTTCCTCCAGCCGTTCCTCTGCCGGGAACAGACTCCTCCCACCTCCTCGTTTACAGCAGAGGAGGTATTTTGAGATCATGGGGGAGTCCAGCCTAGCTCTTCCCCTCCACCACTCGGTGGAGGAGCTTACAAGGGGAGTTCCGCTTGAGAAGCTCTCCGCCCGGCAGGTGACATTCTCGGCTTCGGAGATCCTGAGCCAGGAGAAGGTCGCGAAGTGTGCCATGCAGGCCACTTCATGGCTGGACGTCTGGCTGGTTTCTCTAGGCATCCTATTGCAGCTAAGACGAAGGTGTCTAAGCCTCAGCCCTTTCCTGTCAAGGACAAGAGGGGTGGTAAGTCCTCCAGGGGAGGCAAAACTCCGTGGCCGTAAACGCTAGGAGTGGCAGTCCCCCCGCGTGTCCACCTGTGGGGGGATGCCTACAAAGTTGCGTGCACAGGTGGCAGCAACATGGGGCTGATTCTTGGACGGTCTCCGTGATCGGCCAAGGTTATCGCGTCCCATTCACAACATCTCAACCTCCCCTGACAGCGAATCCAGTGTCGTTGAGCTCCTATGCCATGGGATCGGCAAAGGGGCTGGCCCTTCGGGCGGAAGTCGAGACCATGCTCAAGAAGGATGCTCTCCAAGAGGGCGTCGACGGCTCCCCAGGCTTCTTCAGTCGACTCTTTCTTGTAAAGAAGGCGTCTGGAGGCTGGAGACCCGTCATCAATCTCTCAGCTTTGAACAAGTTTGTCAAGCAAACTTCGTTCAGCATGGAGACAGCGGACACGGTCAGACTTGCAGTGAGACGACAAGACTTCATGTGCACACTGGACCTGAAGGACGCGTACTTCCAGATCCCAATCCATCCGTCTACCAGGAAGTACTTGAGATTCAGCCTAGACAGCAAGACCTACCAGTTCAAGGTACTGTGCTTCGGTCTCTCCACAGCACCTCAGGTGTTCACCCTGATTTCGTCATGGGGGCACAGGAACGGCATCCGTCTCCTCCGATATCTGGACGAGTGGTTGATCCTGCAGACTCGGAGTCGACCCTTCTTCGACACCGAGACAGGCTTCTGGGACTTTGCCAAGATCTGGGGATCATGGTAAATCTTGAGAAGTCCTCTCTGCAGCCGTCCCAGCGACTGGTTTATCTAGGCATGTTATTAGACACCAATCTCCACAAAGCCTTTCCATCAGACGACAGGATAGCAAGGCTGAGGAGGGTGGCAAAGCCCTTCCTCAGGAGGGAAGAGCTTCCAGCCCAATCATGGTTACGTCTTTTAGGTCACCTAGCCTCCTTGGCCCGTCTGGACGCGTCAAAAGAAGGGTGGGGGCCCACATTCTGAACCAGAGGGTCTCAGGCCTTTGGTCAGAATCAGAAAAGTACCTACACATCAACCTGCTAGAAATGAAGGCTGTGTATCTGGCTCTTCAACAGTTCCAACGGACCCTGGCGGGCCACTCCGTGGTGGTAATGAGCGACAACACCACGGTGGTGGCTTATATCAACAAGCAGGGAGGTACCTTTTCACAACAGCTATCCCATCTTGCAGTAGAGATTCTGAGGTGGTCCGAAGTCCACTCGATAACGCTATTAGTTCGCTTCATTCCTGGCAAGAGGAATGTGCTCGCCGACAGTCTGAGCAGGGCTTTGCAGATAGTGAGTACCGAGTGATCTTCAGATCCTCAGATAGCCAACAAAGTCCTGACTTTGTGGGGTTCCCCGACGGTGGACCTGTTCGCGACAGCCTTGAATTTCGAGCTGCCTCTGTACTGCTCCCCAGTCCCGGACCCCAAGGCTCTCTGGCAAGATGCTTTCCAACAGCGGTGGGACAACATCGACGTGTACGCCTTCCCACCGTTCTGTCTGATGAGAAGGGTGCTCAACAGGACCAGACTATCGGTCAACCTGTCTATGACCCTGATAGCTCCGCTATGGCATCACGCGGAATGGTTCCCGGACCTTCTGCAATTCCTGACGGAACTTCCGAGAGAACTTCCCCCACGACACGAGCTACTCAGACAGCCACATTGCAACATCTTCCACAAAGCCGTAGCCTCGCTTCGGCTTCACGCCTGGAGACTATCCAGCGTCTCCTCACGGAGAGAGGCTTTTCGCAACAGGTTGCGGAAAGAATGTCTCGTCACCTGCGAAAGTCCTCCGCGGGAGTCTACCAGGCGAAGTGGAGAGTCTTCTGTGGTTGGTGTCGTGGGAGGCGTATCTCTCCACTCGATGCCACTATTCCAGCAATAGCGGAGTTCCTCGTGTATTTGCGGGAAGAAATGCGTCTTTTGGTCTCGGCGGTGAAAGGCTATCGCTCAGCCTTAAGTCTGGCCTTTAGGCTGAAAGGAGTAGACATTTCTTCCTCGCTAGAACTCTCTTTACTCATACGTAGCTATGAGCTTACCTGCCCTCAGTCGGAAGTGAGACCTCCTCCATGGAACGTGGTTCGGGTTCTCAGGGCTCTTAAGAGACCTCCCTTCGAACCATTACACCAGGCCTCTGATCGCCACCTGACTTGGAAGACGGCTTTCCTATTCGCGTTGGCCTCTGCCAAACGAGTTAGTGAGCTTCATGGTCTCTCATACGACATCGCCCATTCAAGGGGATGGGGGGAGGTAATGTTCAGGTTCGTCCCTGAGTTTGTTGCCAAGACTCAGAACCCTGGAGTGCCGGACCCACGGTTCGACTCCTTCAGGGTCACGAGTCTCCGTTCTGTAACAAGTGACCCAGACCATCTGCTATTATGCCCAGTGAGGAGTCTGAGGCGGTACGTGAAGAGGACAGCTGCAGTTCGTCTCCACGTGCAATCGTTGTTTGTAAGCACAGGTAGGACTAAGAGGAGGGTCACCAAGAACTCCATTTCGGCTTGGATTCGAAGGGTTATCCATCACGCCTTGAATCCTGACCCCCCTCCGTCACGTCGCCCTAGGGCACACGACGTCAGGGGCGTTGCTACGTCCCTGGCCTTTAAGAGAAACTTCTTTAAGACGCAGGTGCTTCAAGCTGGGGTCTGGAAGCGTCAAACGACCTTCACAGCCCACTACCTGCAGGACGTGACCCACAGGAGCCTCGATACCTTTTCTATCGGCCCCATGGTGGCTGCACAACAGCTGGTCTAACCTCAGGCTCCTTAGTGGACAGGTAGCAGAAGGTTGAGGACATTGTTACCCGGTCTTAGTCTGCGTGAATGAAAGAGTATGTCTGGCCCTTACTTCTTTCTTCATCCTCCCCTCTCTTGGGGAAAGCAGCATCCTGGTCTCTGCATAGCTGACCTCAACCTCTGCAGGTAAACCATGCTCCCTTGTGTTCCTAGTATTAAGTTAATACTGTCGCGTCCCCCATACCCTGACGAGGTGGTATTGGGAACTTCCTAGCATAGGATTCCATCTAAAGGACTCCAGGTTAACTTCCTAGGACGAGTCACACTCTTCCTCCACACACAAACTTATGTAGGCCACACGTTCCTTGCGGAGCAAGGAACTTATGAGGTGCAGGGACTCCTTTTCTCGAGTGCTACTCACTCGGATTCTAAGTCCCCGGGTAAAGCCAAAGCCAGTAAGGCTGGGGACTTTCCACTCTTCCTAAGGGGTAAGTCACCCTATGTAAATAGCGTGGTTTGTATTTTGGTTACAGAACAAATGACAAATTCGGAGATAATTTGTATTTTTCCTAACCATACAAACCTTAGCTATTTACACATATTTGCCCTCCAGCCCTGTCCCCCAAGACAAGTCCTACCTCTAAGTGAAGTGAGACAATTCACCAGTGTGTGGGGGGGAGGGGTAGCAAGCTACCCCTTCCCCTACCCCCTTGCTAACTAGCGCGGGGGTAGTTAACCCTCGTTGAAAATTTATTGGCTCGTCATTTTCAGCTACGCTGAAAGTAAAACCCTGTGTAAATAGCTAAGGTTTGTATGGTTAGGAAAAATACAAATTATCTCCAAATTTGTCATATTTGAATTAGTTTTGATAATGCTTATAATATAGGCAGATTCATGTGAACTTGGAGGCCTTGTTAAATTCATTAGTAGCCTACTATAGATAGAAAAGAAATTTTTATACACCTGATTACACATTATGCTTGTAGACATAGTAACAAACCCTTATCTTTTTAATATAGATAATTTTAACACAAAACTAGCAGCTGATAGAATTTGAATCAAAAGTTTCAAAAAGGGGTACTGAAGGGGGTTGTCAGACAGCCCTGTCATCAATGTCGTCGTTTAAGTTGTTGCATTGGATTGATATCCCCACTCAGCACAATCCTACCATCCTTTCTGTTAGGATTTTCTCAAGCTTTTTCTTTAGTGTTTGAAGGAAGCGTTGTGTATTATGCAGCATTTAACGTTCATCGAACCAAATCTTGAGATGTTCGACTGACTGGGCAAGAAATGCCCTGTGGCTGCTACATGTCTTATTCTTCCCCTAATCTGCAATCCCTTTTTATGTTGTTTGCAGGGACCATTTCTGTTCTGTGGGCATCCCCCAGTCTTGAGCATCATACTGTACAAAGCTCAACTTCCGTTAGTTCTACAAGTTTCTGAAGAAGGTCCCACCAAAGTTTTGTTTTCATTGGTTGAGCTTTCTTTCCCATTGTCACTGAGGGAGCTTTCCATTTCATTCCTTTTTTTTTCCCTAGGACGTGCCTTACTGGCAATCAAGATCCCCTCAAGCCCATTGTTAGGTATAAAAGTCTTTAGCAACCTTACTGGAATGAAAGTGAGGACCAACCTTGTGTCTAAATGATCTACCATATATCAAAATGATTTCATAATGAAGTATAGTAATTCAATAAGAATTATATTCATTTGAAAGTCACCTAAAGTACTGTACTTTGTAGTAAGCAAGGAAAATGAAATAGTATTGATAATTTATTTCCACACCCACTTCACCTATTTTGATAGTTGGGAAGTGCAACCCCAAGTACAGTACAGTACTGTACCAGTGAGCAGAACAACAGAACTTTGCTTGTATATACTGTAAATGAAAAAGTATATTCTCAATGTATTCAATTGTTTTTGTAGAATATCTAGTGTAGTGAACAGCCATGCAGCTGAGATAAACTTTTGAACATTTAGAATTGCACGTAAAAGAAAACTAATAAAATGTGACAGTTGACAAATATTTTTATAATTTTGATTTGTTGTAAAACAAGGCTGAAAAACTGAATAGGTTGCCAGTTAGCGTGTTTAGAACTGTGTTAAGGATTTGGACTGTTGAATCTTAAACACAATTTACAAGGCACAGTAATCATTTATGTCCTTCGACCGAAAGACAGGAATTCCGTGCTGTCATAAGATGATGTTGTCTTGAAGTTAATTTTTTTCAGTTTGTTGGGGGCATTATTATTATTACTAGCTAAGCTACAACCCTAGTTGGAAAAGCATGATGCTACAAACCCAAGGGCTCCAACAGGGGAAAAATAGCCCTGTGAGGAAAGGAAATAAGGAAATGCAGTTAATTCTAATAGTCAGACCTTCTCCATCATGGGGCTCAATACTATACAATATTCTAGAAGTTTTATTCCAGCTATGACCAGGTTGTGGAATGATCTTCCGAATCAGGTAGTTGAATCGGTAGAACTTCAAAATTTCAAACTTTCGGCAAATGTTTTTTTATGTTGAACAGGCTGGCGTAAGTCTCTTTTTATAGTTTATATTTGAAAGATATAATGTTGTTACTGTTCTTAAAATATTTTATTTTAATTATTACTTTTTATATAGTTTATTTTCTTATTTCCTTTTCTCACTGGGCAATTTTTTCCTGTTGGAGCCCTCAAGCTCATAGCATCCTGCTTTTCCAGTTACGGCTTTAGCTTAGCTAATAATAATTATAATGATAAACTATAAGAGAAGCATCCTGCTTTTCCAAATAGGGTTGTAGCTTAGCTAATAATAATTATAATAATAGACTACAAGAGAAGTAATATAAAAAAGTGCTGATACAAGTCAAATTTCATAAAGAAAGCAATATGAACATCAAGCGATTACAAAAATAAATGTAATAATTAAAATATCAATTCTTATAATGTCTCCTCCTAGGTTTCGTCGTCAAGAACCACGAAACGCGAAGTCTTCAAAGGAACCGGGAAAAGGCCAGACAGCTGATGATAGAAAAACTGGATCAACATTACAACGGAGACATGAGCGTAGCAGCTCAGATGAAAAGACTGAAAGATGAGAAAATAAATAAGGCTGAGCAGAAATCTAAAAAGAAACAACTTTTGAAGCAGATGTGGAGAGAACGTGAAGGTATTGATTGAAAACTTCCGTTGGAAATACGGTGATTTTAGTGTTGTTATTTTGTTTTAATAGTATATTATATTGTAGCAATATCTTACCAATGTTTTATTTATACTGTATTACAAATTTGTGCATCTTTTTTATTCGTTCAATAAACAGTATGATATTTTACGGAAAAAATGGAGTTTTTATGATAAAACAAAGTTTTATGAATACTTACCTGGCAGTTATACAGTATATACATAGCTAATAATCTCTACTTTTGGCAGAATTTTACTAAACGCAGCAACCGCCTTGTGGTGGTTGGGTGGTTACACCCGTTAAAGGGTGGTACGAGGAATCATTCCCGTTTTCTGTTCTTCAGTTCATCTATGCCTGACCTGTCTCCTGAGGGGAGGTGGGTGGGCCTTCGAATGTATATATAACTGCCAGGTAAGTATTCATAAAACTTTGTTTTATCATAAAAACTCCATTTTTATGAATAGAACTTACCTGGCAGTTATATATACATAGCTGATTAACACACTTGGAGGAGGGTGATAGACTGTAAACATCGTTGGGGAAACAACCAAAAAAGTTGTAGGATAAAAAACACCTTGATTCCTCACCTGCTAAGGTAGCTGACTTCAAAGGTTTCTGCCTCTTGAGTCGCTTTCCCTTAGGAGTGTCAGCCAGGATGTGACCTGCAGTGCTGAAAACACTCAATCGAGTCTGTCAACGGGGTGAGACCAATAATCTGACTAGACTTCAGGACTACCTATTGCCCAATATAAAAAAACTGCAACCATACCAAAACCAACTACCTAACCTTTGCAAAGTAGATAAAAATGATCTAACTAGACTGAGGTGACTGTACACAAGTCAAAGTCCTCAGACAACCATTAAAAACACCAACCCACCCACAAGTATACAAAACTAAGGTTGAGGGGAGGTAGTAACTTCTTTACCTAATACAGAAGCCGTAGCTACGTAATGGGCCCAAGGTATAGCATTTCTCATAATCCACTCTCACCTCTCTGAGGTAATGAGAGGCGAACACAGAGTTGCTCCTCCAGAATGTCGCATCCATAATTTGTCTGACCGACATATTCTTGCAGTAAGCAAGCGAGGTCGCAATGGCTCTCACTTTGTGAGCCTGCACTTTTAAAAGTCTGAAGTGTTCCTCCTCACACAAGAGATGCGCTTCTCTTATAACTTCCCTCAGGAAAAAAGACAAAGCGTTCTTGGAAAGGGGCTTCTGAGGATCTTTCACAGAACACCACAAGGAGCTAGAAGAGCCTCTCACATTTTTTGTGCGAGACAAGTAGGCCTTGAGGGCTCATACTGGACAGAGGAGCCTCTCTTCCTCTTGACCCACTAGGTTAGTCAAGTTAGGAACCTCAAAGGTCCTTGGCCAGGGCTTTGAAGGGTTCTCGTTCTTGGCGAGGAAGTCTATTCTTAAGGCACAAATTGCCCCATTCAGATTGAAGCCTACCTGCTTTTCAATTGCATGGACTTCACTGACTCTTTTAGCTGTTGCTAAGGCCAAAAGGAAGAGGGTTTTCTTCGTAACCTCCCTAAGAGGAGCTTGTGAGATGGGCTCAAATCTCTTGGTGCACAGAAATTTAAGAACCACATCAAGGTTCCAAGAAGGGGGCTTTAACTGGACCTGTTTGGTTGTCTCAAAAGACTTCAAGAGGTCATGTAAGTCCTTATCATGAGACAAGTCCAAGCCTCTATGCTGACAGACTGAAGCGAGCATACTTTTGTACCCCTTGATAGTGGACACAGCCAGCTTAGCGTCCTGCCTAAGGTACAACAAGAAATCAGAAATCTGGCTCACAGAGGTAGTGGATGAGGAAATCTTGTGCTTCCTACACCAAGCCCTAAAAGTCTCCCACTTGGACTGGTAGACCCTCTGTGAAGAGACCCTCCTCGCTCTGGCGATAGCTTTCGCAGCTTGCGCTGAAAATCCTCTCGATCTGACGAGCTTCTCGATAGTCTGAAGGCAGTCAGATTGAGAGCGAGGGGGTTTTGATGATACCTCTCGAAGTGGGGTTGTCTGAGCAGCTTTGGACTTGCAGGAAGGCTTCTTGGAAAGTCCATCAACAAGTCCACCACCTCCGTGAACCATTCCCTCATCGGCCAGCAAGGAGCTACCAGGATCATTCGTCCCGAATCGAGGAGAGCGAATTTCCTGACTACCAGATTGATGATCTTGAACGGGGGAAAAGCATATGTGTCCATCCCCGTCCAATCCATCAAAAAGGCGTCCACCGCTATTGCCTCCTTGTCCGGAACCAGGGAGCAATAGTTGGGGATCCTCTTGGTTAAGTTGGAGTCGAGAAGATCGATGAGGGGTCTCCCCCACAGCCTCCAGAGACTCTGACAGACCTGTTGGTTGAGGGTCCATTCTGTGGGAGGACCTGCCCTTTCCTGCTGAGCATGTCCGCCCTCACATTTCTCTGTCCCTGTACAAACCTCGTCAGCAGATCTATCTTGTTTT
The DNA here is from genome assembly GCF_036898095.1 of Palaemon carinicauda. Classification (NCBI taxonomy): domain Eukaryota; kingdom Metazoa; phylum Arthropoda; class Malacostraca; order Decapoda; family Palaemonidae; genus Palaemon; species Palaemon carinicauda. Next base: position 288,102 of record NW_027168605.1, read on the forward strand.
CCTTCGCCCAAAGAAGGAGCTCCCTTGCTGTTTCGAACAGAGACAGAGAGTGAGGCCCCCCTTGCTTTCTGATGTAAGCAAGAGCTGTGGTGTTGTCTGAGTTGACCTCCACAATCTTCCCAGACACCGAGTCTTTGAAGGCCTTTAGCCCCAGAAAAATGGCCATCAGCTCCTTGTTGTTGATGTGCCATCCCAGCTGAATTCCTTCCCAATAGCTTGAGACCTCCTTGCTTCCTAGTGTTGCCCCCCAACCTGACTCTGATGCGTCTGAAAACAACACTAGGTCTGGGTTCTTCTTGTGTAAGGAGATCCCTTCCCCTAACAAGGTTGGGTCCAGCCACCACTTCAGAAGAGTCTTGACTTCTATTGGAATGGGGAAGGAAAAGGAGTCTTCCTGCGTCTTTCTGTTCCACGTTTTTGAAAGAAAGTGCTGTAGAGGCCTTAGATGGAGTCTCCCCAGAGAGACAAACTGTTCGAGGGAGGATAGAGTTCCCAGCAAACTCATCCACTCCTTCGCTGAGCACCTCTTCTTGTCCAGGAAACTTCGGACTTTTTCGAGAAACTTGGTCTGTCTTTCCTGTGAGGGAGAAGCCCGAAAAAGAACTGAATTCAGAACTATCCCCAAATAGAGAATAGTCTGATTCGGCTTGATCTGAGACTTCTCCATGTTGATGATCAGGCCTAGATCTTGAGCCATCATAAAAGTCTTTCGTAAATCCTCCAGACATTTCTCCCTCGATCGTGAACGAATCACCCAATCGTCCAGATAGAAGGATATCCTTATTCCCTCTTGATGCAGCCAGCCTGACACATTCGCCATTATCCTGGTGAAGACTTGAGGAGCCGTGCTGAGACCGAAGCAAAGAGCTCTGAATTGGAAGCACTTGCCCTGCATTACAAATCTCAGGTACTTCCTTGAAGTCGGATGGATGGGGACATGGAAATACGCGTCCTGCAAGTCAAGGGACACCATCCAGTCCCCTGGACGTACTGATGCCAGCACCGAATGAGTCGTCTCCATGGAGAATTTTGTCTTCTCACGTTGAGAGAACTGACATCCACGACCGGTCTCCATCCGCCCGAGTTCTTGGGGACTAGAAACAGGCGATTGTAAAAGCTTGGGGAGGATAGATCCCGAACCGGTTCTATCGCTCCCTTGTCTAGCATTTGGTCGACTAGGTTTATTAGGGCCTTCTGTTTCCCCGGATCTGTGTACCGGGCTACTAGGGCCAGCGGAGCATCTGCGAGAGGAAGTTTCTTCAGAAAGGGGATCTTGTATCCTTCCTTGATGACTGAGAGGGAACAGGTGTCCGCCCCTCTCCTCTTCCAAGACTGCCAGAAACCTGACAGTCTTGCGCCCACTATCTGGAGGAGACGAACTTCATTTTCTGGAGTGAGGTCTGAACGAACCCCTGGTAGATCTTGGTCCTGATTCTTGCCTTCTTCCTCTAAAATCTGGTCTTGAAGTAGTCCTGCCCCGAAAGGGCTGCTGGAATTTCTTTTCCTCTCGTTTCGAAGAAGAAGGAGTGGTTGCCAAGGGCTTACGAGCTGAACGAGATAATAGGTCTTGGGTGGCTTTTTGGGCCAGAGAAAGCGTAATGTCTCTAACCAGGGACTCGGGAAAAAGATGTTGAGACGGGGCGTAAAGAAGCTTAGACTTCTGCGCAATGGTAACAGACCTTGAAGTAAAAGAGCAAAGCAGGGCTCTCTTCTTTAGGATCCCAGCTGAGAAAAGTGCAGCCAACTCATTCGCCCCATCTCTGAGGGCCTTGTCCATACAGGACATAATACTGGTAAGGTCCCGAGGTCCTTCCATCTGGTCAGTTTTCCTTGCCAGAGTCCCTAGCGACCAGTCTAGAAAACTAAAAACCTCAAAGGCTCTAAAAATACCTTTGACGAGATGATCCAGCTCCGACATCGACCACATGACCTTGGCTGAGTTGAGAGCATGCCTTCTAGCCGAGTCCACTAAGCCAGAGAAGTCACCCTTGGAGGAGGAAGGCACTCCCAGACCCAAAGGTTCCCCAGTTTCATACCACATACCAGCTTTTGAAGCAAGACGAGCTGGTGGAAATGAGAAGGAAGTCTTAACTGCTTGTCTCCGCTCCTTCATCCAGTCATCAATCTTCGCAAGAGCCTTCTTTGCGGAAATCGACAGTTTCATCTTGATGAAGGCCGACTGTTTCTTGGCCTTCTTTCTGTTAAATTGGGATTGAGGAGATTGAGGGGCAGCAGGTTGGAATTTCTCTACAAAAAGTTCAAGAAGGGAGCGAGAGAGAACTTTGTAATCTCCAGCAGCGTCGGCAGGTTTATCATCGTCATCAGAGACCTCCTCGAGGTCCTGATCCACATCTGCAACATCCTTCGAACGAGAAAAAGGCTCCTTAGAATCCGACAATGGCAAATCAAAGGAATCGTCCTGCAAAAGATGGCTTGCATCCTGGAGCCCAGCGCTAGAAGAGTCCTTGGAACGAGAGGCAGTATCGTCCCGAAGAAGCAGGCTAGTATCGTCCTGGCGCCGAGAACGAGAGGCAGTATTGTCCTGGCGCCATGAGCGAGTGGCGGTATCGTCCTGGCGCCGTGAGCGAGTGGCGGTATCGTCCTGGCGTCGTGAATGAGAGGCGGTATCGTCCTGGCGTCGTGAACGAGAGGCGGTATCGTTCTGGCGTCGTGAACGAGAGGCGGTATCGTCCTGGTGTCGTGAACGGGAGGCGGTATCGTCCTGGCATCGAGAACGAGAGGCAGTATCGTCCTGGCATCGAGAACGAGAAGCAGTTTCGTTCTGGCATCGAGAACGAGAGATAGTATCGTCCTGGTATCGAGAACGAGAAACCGTATCGTCCTGGTATCGAGAAGAAGTATCGCCTTGCGAAAGCGCACAGTCATCATCCTGGCGCAGAGAGGGAGAAGTTTTCTTAGGAGAAGAACTCCGTTCTCTCTTAAAAGAAGACTTCTTAATAGGTAACGAGTCGTCTTTACGTCTATCAGACTGGGCGTGAGGGCGGCTAAATGCTTGCACTAACGGAAAAAGTTGTTCCTGCATGACAGACATAAAGGATTTAGCAACATCAGCTGGGTCTTGCGGTCCCGAAGGGGAGGGTTGACGAATAACACTCGTAGAAGGGGGAGGATCTTCGGCTGTAAAATCCTGACTTGCAGGCTTAGGCTTCGTCCTTTTCACAGGCATGGAGTCGAAATCGTCCTCCGACGGACAAGGTTCATAGCTGCTAGAACCGGGAAAGAAAGTACGAGACAGTTCGTTGCGGTTCGATCTCCTCTTTGTAGGTCTTGACGCTTCAAACTTCCATTTACGTCTGGGAGAATTCGGAGAAGAAAATAACACATCCGACACGTCTTTTCCGTGATGGTCAAGAACAGCCTGGGAATCGGCAACAGGGCTGTTTGAGACGACGGCTGACCGAGGGTACGTACCTCTCATCCCCTTTCGGTTCGGTGGTCGACGTACCTTCTCCCTTGGTCCTGGGAGCTTGGTAGAGGTCTACGCCTAGGGTAATGACAGGTTCGGTCAGTCGCCACCTCCACTGCACTAACACAAGCACTTTCACTATTCTTACCTTTAAAGGCCTCAAGTTGTTGTCTAATGGCCTTCAACTCGGCAGCCAAACTAGCGTACCGAGGGTCATCCGCAGATACGGATCCTGTAGGAGGTGCAGGAGTTACTAACTCAAGGGAAGGATCAACTTCCAAAGAGGAATCAATTATAGGTTCAAAAGATAAATCTACACTAAGTTTGTCTTCCTAACCACTAACAGACTTAGACTTAGACCTAGAAGCTCTCCTAACTCTATCGAGCTCTAGCTTACGCACATAGCGCTTCATAATCAACCAATCCTTCTCATCCAAAACTTTACATTCCCCGCACCTATTATTAAGGGCACAAACAAAACCCCTACAATTCAAACACACGGTGTGAGGGTCTACCGCCATTTTCGGTAGTCTCACCTTACATTCTTTATTCGCACAGACACGGTAATGACTTTTTTCACTCATAATGATAACAGCAAAAAAGCAAAGAAATAACAAAAACACGATTGCCAAATCCCCAAACCAGTGTACTTCACCAAATAGCAGACTGGTACAGCGAAACCGGGAAAGCAAAGAAAAACTCTTAATGACGGACCAACGTGTTGTCGATCCGGCCGGCATAGATGAACTGAAGAACAGAAAACGGGAATGATTCCTCGTACCACCCTTTAACGGGTGTAACCACCCAACCACCACAAGGCGGTTGCCGCGTTTAGTAAAATTCTGCCGAAAGTAGAGATTATTAGCTATGTATATATAACTGCCAGGTAAGTTCTATTCATAAAATATTAAGTTTCTATAGTCTTTTGTGAACTTTTAAATTGCATAGTTTAATGAATATCAATCACATTAAAAAAAAGTAAGTTTACATCAGGGAGCAACTAGAGTTCATATACTTTCGTCTTATGCCAATTCTTCTTCCCCACCATTATCTCTACATTAAGGGGTCGGTTGCCTGATGCGCCCACTCCATTGCCTTCTGTCAAAGGCATCGTCTTTCACCAAACCTCTTCTCTCCATATCATCCTTCACCTTATCTCGCCATCTAATTCTCTACCTCCCTCTCAATCTTCCCCCCTAACATATTCCAATTAATATCAGCAAATAAAAATATCACATAACTGCAGTTTGTTAACCCTTTTACCCCCAGGCTATTTGGAAATTTCCAACCCTTAACCCCCAGGGGGTTATTTTTTTCCCAGCACATTTTGCAGTATATTTTTTTAAATTGCTCTAACAGCCTTAATTTTTGTCCTAGAGAGGTCAGGTTGGTCTCATTCTCTTGGAAAAGGCCTGAATTTTCTCAAAAAATTATCAAAAATATGAAAAAAAAAAATTTTTATAGCATTTTTTTGCAAGGACGTACCTGTACGTCCATGGGGGTAAAGGGATGAGTTTTGTGAAACGTACGAGGACGTCCTTTGGGGGTAAAAGGGTTAAGGGGTCGGTTGCTTGATGCGCCCACTCCATTGCCTCTTCTCTCCATATCATCCTTCACCTTATCTTGCCATTTAATTCTCTGCCTCCCTCTCAACCTTCCCCCCTAACTTATTCCAATTAATATCAGCAAATAAAAATATCACATAACAATTTGTTAAGCTGTCACAAGACCTTATTTCTTCATAGTAGTATCAAATAAATATAGATTAGAAGGTAATAATAATAACAGCCATTCATAAAAAAGTTTATTTTTTGTGCAACTCATGACTAGGAAACTTGGCTAGATACCAGCCACTGAAACATTCTGGCCATTACGGTAAATGAAAAGTAATGAATATTATACAAAATGAATAATTATGGGTATGGGAGTGGAGATGGAGATGATTCGGTTATCCTGGAGACGTGGAATGAGATGGCTGAAAACATAAGACAGGACATAATGTTCAAAACACTTTATGAAGAGGTACACAAGAGATTAGAAAATATGGAAGGTCCTCGACTTACAAAGTTAAGTGGTTCCAAGACGCTGTTTGTAATTCGAACGAATTGTTTGCAAGTCCAATTTTGTTAAATTTTGGCCTACGGCCAAACCTGAATTCTATGCCTATGATTTCCCGCTACAAGAGTCAACAAATAGTCAGGTTTCATATGAAGTAGACATCAGGTTACTTTAATGGCCTAAGCACACTGGCGACTTTGTAGAGCCACAAGTGGCTGCGTTTTGTGGCGGGGATATTTTCTCCCATAGGTTCCCATTGTTTTCAAGATTTGCAGATCACACTTGTGTCTGTGGCTCGCGACTGTGGCAAGCTGTCACTCGTCCCCGCCACAAACAGCGCATTTTGTGGCTGGCTGAGAGCACACTAGCGACCTCTGGCGACCACATGTGGCTGCTAATCAGATGTAGTGATATCGGTGTGACGACCACATGTGGCCGGGTATTCAAAACATAACCACATGTGGCCGGGTATTCAAAACATAACCACATGTGGCCGGGTATTCAAAACATGACCACATGTGGCCGGGTATTCAAAACATAACCACATGTGGCCGGGTATTCAAAACATAACCACATGTGGTCGCAACTTGTGGCTCTAAAAAGTGGCTAGTGTGCTCTGGCCCGCCACTTTGCGCGGCCACTTGTGGTGCCACAGAGTGGCTAGTGTGCTCGGGGCCTAAATGTTGATTTCCTTACGGTTTTAAACGATATAATTCTGTTTATCACAGTATTTCCTTATCTTATCTTTGTTATTTTCAATTGAATTTGAGTTCTCTCAATGTTTGTAAGTTGCGGAGTAAATCAAATGTTTATTTGAGGACCTTCTAGCTTTGATTGCTTTACACAAAGGGATACGAACAGGAGAATAAACGACTATACGTATCAAGGACTCAAGCGGTTCATGCCGTACTTATATAAACTTACGAAGGTAGAAGTCGCTTGTTATGGCATCTCACACCTTTAACGAACTATAAAAAAAAAAAACTATCCGACTTAAAAACGGATTTTGACAAGAAAAAATCTATTTTAGGGCTCGAGTCATGTCCTGAAGGAAGTTCCTTCCGGCAGTTTCCTACTGTATAATATTTCTGCGGGTGATATTACAAGAGAATTACCGTAAGGTATCACAGGGTTCTAACCCCCGGAACGAAAATCATAAAACCAGAAATGATTTGGGGGAAAAGCCACATACAACTACATTACCATTCGTATATAAACGTTATGAAAGACAAAATACGCTTCAGATATCAAAAATTACATATACAACTTCAACATTCTTCAATTTCAAACATTTTCAAATCGCTCAAAATGAGAGCATGAAAAAACGGTCAACATTAAACATCTATATCACACGTTATTTACACGTTCGGAAAGACGTGATGTCCGCTACCATTTTTCAACAACCTGTCCCAGTACTGAATCTTTCTATCGGTCAATAAAATTTTCTTATCTAGTAAGTCGGCTTCCTTTTGTACGTTTTTCAACTGTCCGTTTAGAATTTTCAGTTGCAACAAATTCTTCTCTTCCTCTATTTTAGATAAAGTTAGCTGACTATTTATCAACTTTTGGTCCTGCTCAAGAATAGAGTCTAATTTACGTTTTTGGTAGGGCCGTAAAGAGACGGGCCACACGGAATCACTCGAAGCAGCCGTTTCCAATTTCACGGATGCGGCGTTATTCTCCGAAGGGACGCGAGAAGCAGCAGCAGCAGAAGATTGAGGTTTTGAAGGCTGTTGATTGGGTGGTGATTTTACCGTTGCTGCTTCCGGCTTGCTTATCTGAATTTGCACTTTATCTGTGGAATCAAGAATTAAACTATGATGTATTTTAGTGAGTCTAAGTGGGATGTATATTATCAGCTACCAAAATATACTCTGTGAAGTCTTGATCATTGCAAAGCTTAGGGACACAACTGTGAAGTCTGAAATATTGAAAAGCCTAGGGAACATGTGTAAAGTCTTGAATATTGCAAAGCCTAGGGACACATCTGTGAAGTCTGAAATATTGAAAAGCCTAGGGAACATGTGTAAAGTCTTTTATATTGCAAAGCCTGGGGACACATCTGTGAAGTCTCAAATATTGAAAAGCCTAGGGAACATTTGTGAAGTCTTGAATATTGCAAAGCCTGGGGACACATCTGTGAAGTCTCAAACAATGAAAAGCCTAGGGAACATGTGTAAAGTCTTGAATATTGCAAAGCCTGGGGACACATCTGTGAAGTCTCAAATATTGAAAAGCCTAGGGAACATGTGTAAAGTCTTGAATATTGCAAAGCCTACGGAAATGTCTGTGAAATCTTGAATATTGCAATACCTAGGGAACATTTGTGAAGTCTTGAATATTGCAATACCAAGGGAAACAAAATTGCACGTAAATATCATAGGAATTAGCAACGTAAAATAATGTAAACACTAACACTTTGAGATGACAATATTATCCTGATAATAAACTTGGACGAGTCTAAAAAGAGAGTGAGAACAGTGCTCTTAAGAAGATCACCAGCATTTGAAAATTGCACCTTTACAAAAACAAGTTGTTAAAACTATCATAAAGGTATGAGAAATTTTTATATCAATTCAGTAACCTTTTTTTTCTATAAAAGGAAGGGATTTAGTTTATGATTCTAAGAAAATTATGCAGATGCCGGAGAGATGTCGTTGGGATGAGTTGCCACAAAAATGTGAATGTTACTTGTTTATTTAATACAGAATCAACTGCATACCAAAGTAGAGGTTATTTCGCAAGCATAAATAAATGATCTGATATACACAATATACTCCTGTGCAAATTATTCTTGTCTTGGAGAAAATGTGTCATTTTTTTTTTTTATTATTTTGAAATCTGTGACACTTTCTAAAATTACTAAGTCTTACAAGTAAGACTACTAAGAATTTTCTGCAATGCTTAGATCATGTATTCTATTGCATTATTTTGCATTTCCAATGCATCGGATTAACAAAAAGTTTAAATTTAATAAAGATTATACAACAATTACAGGGTTTACGGAGTGTCATGGTTTATCAAACTGCAGTATCACTGATTACACGGCTTGAAGACCTTAAAATTTTGCAATTGATAAACGTATTCTGGCATGAACTAGTAGTAGCAAGTAATCCTCACAAAGTGAATGATAAAATTAGATATTTCATCTCTCCTTTATCCTATGGCACTTCTAAGTCAGGCACTTCCCCCAATTTTGGGGGGTAGCCGACATCAACAATGAAGACAAAACAAAAAGGGGACCTCAACTCTCTACGTTCCTCCAGCCTAACCAAGGACTCAGCCGAGTTCAGCCGGTACTGCTAGGGTGCCACAGCCCAACCTCCCACATTATCCACCACAGATGAAGCTTCATAATACTGAATCCCCTACTGCTGCTACCACCGCAGTCATCTAAGGCACCGGAGGAAGCAGCAGGGCCTACCGGAACTGCGTCACAATCGCTCGCCATTCGTTCCTATTTCTAGCACGCTCTCTTGCCTCTCTCACATCTATCCTCCTATCACCCAGAGCTTTCTTCACACCATCCATCCACCAAAACCTTGGCCTTCCTCTTGTACTTCTCCCATCAACTCTTGCATTCATCACCTTCTTTAGCAGACAGCCATTTTCCATTCTCTCAACATGGCCTAACCACCTCAACACATTCATATCCACTCTAGCCGCTTTGGTATATGTATGTATGTACTTCTAAGTCAGATATCATTACAGATTCATACGTAAACCAGACAACACACTGTACAGTAGCTAATCCAGTATCCACAATGAACACCTTACCGTTCCCATTTTTAGCGGTATGGTCACCCTCCCAAGCATCTTGCACAGGTTCGGGGGACGGGTCGATCAACGCTGGATCCACCTCGACGTTCACCAACGTCGGAGACGCGTGGTTTTCGAGATAAGTCGCGTGAGAATTTAGCTGGTCTCTGAAAAATACAGATATTTGAAAATTCTGGGTCTTTTGATACTTTGCTGTTCAACTTGTTAAACATTTTTCTTGTACTGTATTAATCTTCATCCTAGAACAAAACTATTGGATTGGAATGTTTTATAACATTTAGGTTAGGCAAAAGGTCAATTAAAAAAAAAAGTGACATATCTCTTTCATACGATTAGTAATTCCCAGTGATAAATTCAAGCCAGCTTTATTTCTTTCTCATAAAAGACAGGCTGTGATTTTGCACAGAAATCTTCTGAAGAATAGAATATCAATATATATATGATAAAGGAAAGCATTATAGATGCAGGCATGAATAAATATTTACAACAAAATTGGAGGAGTGGAGAAGAGAAATGGAAAACAGGGGTTTAAAGATCAGCAGGAAAAAGACAGAGTATTTGAGATTGAAAAGTGGCGAGAATGGGGAAGTTAGTTGACAAGGAGAGAGATTGAAAAGAATTGAAAATTTCAGGTATTTAGGATCAACAATTGCAGAGGATGGTGATCTGGGGGCAGAAATAAACCACAGAATACAAGCAGGATGGAAGAATTGGAAAAAAAAGTGCTTGGAGTACTATGCGACAGGAAAATAGGGGTTAAATTGAAATGTAAAGTACACAGGACAGTTGTGAGACCGGCAATGATGTATGGAGCGGAGACATGGGCAATAAAGAATACAGAAGAGAAGAAGATGGATGTGGCAGAGATGAGAATGTTGAGATGGATGTGTGGGGTGACAAGAAGAGATAAGATACGGAATGAAGTAATTAGGGGTACCACAGAAGTTAGAAAACTATCAGATAAGATCCAAGAAAGTAGACTGAGGTGGTATGGTCATGTCATGAGAAGAGATAAACAGTATATTGGGAGGAGGGTGATGGAAATGGAGGTACAGGGAACGAGAAGGAGGGAGACCGAAGCGAAGGTGGGTGGACTGTATCAAGGATGACCTTCGATCAAAGGGATTAACCGGTGATGAGAAGTGGGACAGAGGTAGATGGAGAAAGCTGACCAGAAACATCGACCCCACATAGAAGTGGGAAAAGATGTAGACAAAGAAGAAGAAGAAGAAGCAGCTATTTCTAGTCCACTGCAGAACAAAGACCTAAGACATGTCAATCCATCATAACGCTGGCCAACTGCAGATTGGTAAGGGTGGGAAACTTTTGTCTGATCGCTCACAACTAACCAACCTAGTATGGATGGTCCTGACTAGTACTGTATAGCTTTGCCGATCATGGCGATACAAAAACCTTTTCACCACATTAACGTATCCCCACTTAGAAAGTGGAATAAATATAAACTGTACATCAAATACAGGTAACTTAAATGCACAATCTATAATATTAATATAACAAAACTCAATGCAATACTGTAGAGTATGTTCATTTGTTAAAAGCTAAAAGAAGTCAGGAATGTAAGAATGCTAAAGTGTACCCTTCAGCAAGAGAACTCAAAATTCTAGGAAACCCAATGCCAGACAGCATTAATTACATGGTCACTAGACACTGAGACAATTCCTAGGGTACTATAGTCAATTAGGAATGAATGAATAAAGGAATGTATAGGCAGTTCTAGGAATCAATGAATAATGGAATGTATAGGATTTGGGTCACATGGGCAGTTCTAGGACCAAGAGGAAGATTTTGATGCCTTCATAAAAAATGACACTGTTTAAAAGATAATAATTACTGTATTAAAGATTCACACATTTAAAAAATATACATAGTCACAGAGAAAAAATTAATGAAGGGAAGGATGCTAACCCAAATGAATGGGATACTGACCACAGTATTGCAAATGTGTACGCAGATCTTATGAAATTTACCAAAATATCTGAACCGATCTCACCTTATGACAACTAAATAATTTGTAGCAGAATACTGTAGAACATTCTAAATTAGAATATACATGATGCCAACAACTTTACTTCAAACATTGGAATTTCAAAATAAAAAATAAATCAAATATGGAAAAACTATATGAAAAACACTGGTGGTAAAGTTCTTAAGGCAAGGGCAAGGCTATACAGTTTTTTTATAACAAGTATGCTATATGTTTTGTTATGTGCGTTAGCCGTGTAGGCTAGTAATTCTAATTACAACGTTTTGACTTTTAATTCAGTTTGAACAGATACTTTCCCAATTCAATCTTGCTCGATGTATGATGGTAAAAAAGAAAAAAATAAATGAAATACATTTACATCATATTACTTGAAAATACTATATAATTTATATAATAAAACCATTGATATACAAACTTAACAAATGGGTAAGTTATAGCTTTGTTCAAACATAGATTTGACACCCATTTCCCTTAATTATTATTACGAGCTAATCTACAACCCTAGATGGAAAAGCAAGATGCAAAATATATCAAACATATTTCTACTCTAACCTTTTATAATTAACATGTTAAATAAAATATGAGCTATAATTATTTTGCATAATCCAATATTGAAAACAAAAAACCAAGAGGTTTAGTATATAAAACGGGCCCTTTATTCTGTTCAAACAATTAACTTACGACAAAAGAGCCATCTATCAGTTTTTTTAACTACCTGTGGTATGTGCTAAAATTTTACAAAGATCTGTTTAATTATTATTATTAGATTAGTTAAGCTAAAATCATAGAGCATTTGTATAATGATGGACAGGACCTCCTGCATGCTTAGAGAACAACTTATCCTAAGTTTCCCCATCTAACCTAACCTACAAGACGTGTCCTTACCTGCTAACCTAACAAAGGGCTAATACACCCCCTGCTTCCCCCCCCCCCCTAAGACTCCCATATTCTTAGCGATATGGTTGAAAATAAGGGCGTTATGGGATAGGGCCGTATCATTCATACACCCCAAATTCCTACTTGGAAAAGCAGGATGCTATAAGCCTAAGGGCTCCAACAACAAAATAGCCCAATGAGTAAAGGAAATAAACAATGGAGCCTTTGTAGGGTGACGGCCAGATCCCGTAGAAAACGGGAATATTCTGAACTGTGGCCGTCGTTCTAAAAACGATTTTGGCGGGAGAAGCTAACTTAAATAACCCACCTAACCTATGCTAAAACCCGTATCCTTACCCAGGGGGGCTTCGCCCCCCGGACCCCCCTTACACAAGTTTCCTTACCTACGAGTACGACGGGAGAAGCTAACTTAAAAAACCCACCTAACCTATGCTAAAAGCCGTGTCCTTACCCAGGGAGGCTGCGCCCCCCCGGACCCCCCCCCTTACACAACATATTTAAGATCCGTAGACCATTTCCAAACGTTTTTATTCTATACAAGATAACAGTCGGAGCGATAAAAAGCAAATTAGGGCGCTTGGCCGTAGCGCTACAAACTACCCTAAACAATATTAGAGGCATTGTCCTAATCTATAACGAAAACAAACACACTAAGTCTTAATTTCACCATGAACCATCCCCACTGAGCATCACATCGGTAGAGTTATAAATTGCCTACCGTATTTAAACCCTTATTTAAAGAACATAAAATCATTATTACCTGTATCTCTGATTAAACCAGCACTTCCTCAAATCTTTGGCCGACCTCTGAATCTTCACAATATGTTTCTGGGCATTGAAAATAAGAGCTATTTTATCCCAAACTTTTCTCTTCTCCCGGACTGCCGGTCCTCCAATACCTCTCTTTTCAATAATCTCTTTGTCCTTTTCGGCCAGAACAAATAACAAAACTTTCTCCTCTTCCGTGAAATTTCTCCTCTGGAATTTGGGTTTCATTTTTCTCTTCCGAAAGGGATAGTTATAAATTTATACGGTTTTCGAAGTTTAAAAATCGGTCTTTTTAATTTTTTTTTTTCTGGAGAGAGGTTCTCGGCCGCTCGGTGTTGTTATTGTTTGGGCTCGTTCACTTCCTAAGAAAGCGGGTGTTGACGATCACATGGTTGCGTTCTCTGTATATTTAATTTACGCAATTGACAGTTTACGCTGTTACTTAAATTATTTAAAGCTACAAATAGGGCTTCATAATTGCTATTTAATAGAATAACAATTTAGAATTATATATTTATTTATAATTATACTAGTTATTAACCTAGCATAATACTATAGTATTCTTTTAAAAGCATCATTACCCAGAAACGAGAGTATGGAATTACCTAAATTTCTTAAAAGTAATTTTTCTTATTAATCAATAACATATTTTAATATATGAATTAGATTTGTATACAAAGTAGAACTAAAGAAAAATGCGTAAAAATTAATTACATGCTTTAGGTATATTTATGACATACGATTTATCGAGTCAAAAACAGCTGATTTCACGTAAACACAGCGAGAACGTGAAGGTTGGTGTATTTTATAATTTGGTTTAAAAAGGACATTATTGATCTGTATAAATTTGCTATATGTGTAGGACTTATTGTATTATATATATATATATATATATATATATATATATATATATATATATATATATATATATATATATATATATATATATATATATATATATATATATATATATATATATATAGAGAGAGAGAGAGAGAGAGAGAGAGAGAGAGAGAGAGAGAGAGAGAGAGAGAGAGAGAGAGAGAGAGAGAGAGATGGTATATAAATTCAACCCTTTTTGAGATGGTAAAAAAGTCTGTGTATCACCATGATCAGCAAAGCTGTATTCTTCTGGGCCACCCATACTAGGTTGGATTGCTATGAGCAATCAGATAAAAATCTCCCGCCATCACCAATCTGCAGTTGGCAAACCCACCTGAATAAACACGTCTGAGGTCTTTCTCCTGCAGCGGACTCGAAATAGCTGCATTTCTTCTTGCGTATATATGCATCTATACACTCCTAACTCACATCTTAACCCTTTAACCCCCAGGCTCTTTGGAAATTTCCAACCCTTAACCCCCAGGGGGTTATTTTTTTCCCAGCACATTTTGCAGTATATTTTTTTAAATTGCTCTAACAGCCTTAATTTTTGTCATAGAGAGGTCAGGTTGGTCTCATTATCTTGGAAAATGTCTGAATATTCTCAAAAAATTATCAAAAATATGAAAAAAAAAATTTTTTATAGCATTTTTTTTGCAAGGACGTACCGGTACGTCCATGGGGATAAAGGGATGGGTTTTGTGAAACGTACCAGTACGTCCTTTGGGGGTAAGAGGGTTAACCAAACTTAAATACAAGTGCATTTCAGTAGTCACCTGGTAAAGCCACTATCATAAAATCTTGCGAGTTTTATGAACCCAACATCCTGACTCGCTGGTATATAAGACAGTGGTCCCACCAGGTAACTCTGAAATCACAAATTATTATTATTATTATTACTATCCAAGCTACAACCCTAATTGGAAAAGCAAGATGCTATAAGCCCAGGGGCTCCAATAGGGAAAAATAGCCCAGTGAGGAAAGGAAATAAGGAAATAAATAACTGAAGAGAACAAATTAACAATAAATCATTCTAAAAAAAGTAATGTCAAAAGAGATATGTCATATATAAACTATTAACAACGTCAAAAACAAATATGTCATATATAAACTATAAAAAGACTCATGTCCGCCTGGTCAACAAAAAAGCATTTGCTCCAACTTTGAACTTTTGAAATTCTACTGATTCAACAACCCGATTAGGAAGATCATTCCACAACTTGGTCACAGCTGGAATAAAACTTCTAGAGTACTGCGTAGTATTGAGTCTTATGATGGAGAAGGCCTGGCTATTAGAATTCAATACAATGTCTGATTCTGACGTACACAATTATTAGTTAACCCTCTACCATATTTTCATTTTTCAGTTTCCCTACTAACGTATAAAATACTGTCCATATCATCCTCATCTCCTCCTATGCCTATTGATGCAAAGGGCCTCGGTTAGATTTCACCAGTCATCTCTGTCTTGAGCTTTTAAATCAACTCTTCTCCATTTATATTCCTACTTCATGCTTCATGGTCCTCAGCCATGTAGGTCTGGGTCTCCCATCTCTTCTAGTGCCTTGTGGAGCCCAGTTAAAAGTTAGATGAACTAATCTATGCTGTACAAAATTTTCCAACGTTCCCTTATGCTTCTTCTTCATATATGTACATGGTCTTCAGAACGGGTAATACAAGGATAGTCTTTGTTATTACATTTGCAACAGAAACCTATTGATAAAAGCTGTAAGCAGGGAAGGTTTGACATAGCAATGTACGGAACGTGAGATACCGGTACTTTAATTTAATTTATGCTTTTATTTTATATTTTAGCGCTTTAGTCTTCCCTTCACAGAGAAATGGTATTCTTCCTATCTTTACAAATTTTTCGCTGGTATCATAACTGCACATTAGCTTTACAGTGGGGAATAGGGTAAAAAGAAAATAATCAAGAGTAGTATTCTAATGTAATTTGTATACTGTAACGAGATAGAGATAGGAGAAGAATTAACTTCAAGTTTATGCACAAGGTCGAGATAGCACTAATCTATAATGAGACCAAATACACTTTCTTCAAACCGATTATTGTACTATTCTATAATTTTGCCCATTAATTATCCAAGTAACTTTTAGTGCATGGGTGAATTTATAAATTGCCTACCATGGATAAACCCTTATTCATATAAAGTAATGAAATATTAGAATACCAATTGTCATGTGAAACATGTCATGACAATCAAATGAAAGAGTACTTTGGACAATAAAAGGTATTAAATTTACGGCATTAGGAATTCTCTCACAAAATGAATTATAAGACAGGATATATATGGAGCACCCTGTGACACCCTAGCAGTACCAGCTGAACTCGGTTGAGTCCCTTGTTAGGCTGGGAGGAACGTAGAGAGTAGAGGTCCCCTTTTTGTTTTTGTTTCTTTGTTGATGTCGGCTACCCCCCAAAATTGGGGGAAGTGCCATGGTATATGTATGTATAAATGTTCATGAATTGACTTTATCTGTGTGACAACCTAGAGTAAACTTTGTTACCTCCAACTCTTTAATGATCTTGATATTGACATATATCATTATTAGAGAGTGCAGCATCATATTTCTAGTTTTATTTAAGGGTTTACCAAAAGAAATTTTCTTAAACAACAAATGAAAACTGGAACAATGTCATTAAAAAAGTTGGACGGCTAATTAGGAAAATTTAAAAACACCAACTGGGACAAATAGTACATAATTCCCTCTATGCATCCTTGGATACTTAACATCAATGCACCATTAAATTCTGTGATTGTTTTGATACATTTCCATGGGTGGATTACACCATGCAACCTGACATCATTGGGGACTTGACCTAACAATTATCTATAGTCAATTCTTTTTAGTGAGGCAGATTTGCACCGACTCGCGGGGGTGCCCTTTCAGCTCGGAAAAGTTTCCTGATCGCTGATTGGTTGGACGAGATAATTCTAACCCATCAGATAGCAGGAAACTTTTCCGAGCTAAAAGGGCACCGCTGCGAGTCAGTGAAAATGCGCCTCATTAAAAAAAATTGAGTATAATCAACGAAACCTTCAGGTTTAATGTATTTGATAAAACATTGCTATTTTTTATATTTCTTCAATCGCATGCTATCTGGCTCTTCGATTTCCAGGGGTATAAGTCGCTGCTTTTAATTTTAACTAAACTCCATGGACAAATATACCATAGGCGGGCCCTAGGTAAATTTTGTAACCAATACAAATAAATTAAAGATACTCTCAGTGCAATACACAGTAACTCCCCTAGATGAAAACTTTTAATAAGATTTAAAGATGAGATCCTATTGCATAATAAATTAAAAATTATTTCAAAATAAAATGCATATCAATTCCTTTTTTTTTTAAAAGTATATCATTATGTAAATATAGACGTAAGAATTCTTGATATATACGTATACTAGCTCACCAGTTGTATCAAAATCACCCGATTAAAAAAATGGTAGTAGTTATGGGTATTGAACTGAATGACTAGGCTAATTATATTGAACTTTAGAAACTTTCAACTGAAAAATCCAATTTTTTATTATATCTTGTATTTATCTATTGGATTTGCTTTAGGCCTACAATCAGACATTTTAATTTACACCACAAACATGGAAGGATGAAAGTCTATCTCAGTGAGAGTTCATTGCTTTGAGAACACAAAAACTTTTTGAAGTCAATGATTTCACCATGTGTGATCAAGAATTTAATCAGAATTATACAAGAATAATTACTTTAACTTGATTTCAGTAACACATCCACTCAATATGATACAGAATCCATGCTCTTCATTCACTGTAGTGGTTGAAATCATAACGGCAATCCTTTGCATTTCATGCCGTTTTTAATATGATATAGAAGCGTTGGTATGTTCCTGCGTTTTAGTGAGTTATGAGGACTTACAATGATATGAATCATAAGTCATATGATGAAAACTGTAAAGTATACAAGGAGGAGCTTACCAGGATAAAAGAATCGATCATGGAGTCTAGCCCATTGGTAAAGTGTGGTCTGGAAAGTGTTATAATAGTGATCTGAAAACTATTAAGCCTGAATACAAATGCTAGCGAATAACTGAAAAGATACAGAGCAAAATATAAACTGGAAAGAAATTATTTTCACACATCAAAGCCCGCCTGAACAGACTCTTAGTGTCTGATGGAGGGCGAGAAATAAACCCCTAAAAGTAAAAGTATTAGTTAAGGTGGTTTTGTGTTAATGAGGGTATTAGCCAAAGCTAAGCCCTGAGCTCAAATGGTATCATGCATGTTTTCAGATGAATTATCCCTCGACCCCAGGACAGAGAAGGGGTTACCTGTGGGGTTCTAAGCAAACATGGTATTAAAGATAGGTTAGGAACTTACAATTAGGGCAATTGTGTACTAATTGAAGTAGAAGCCTAAGCAAATCTTCAGGTTCCAGTGTTACTTTGCAAGTTTTCAGTAGATTAGTCAGTGAATTAGAGTCCACGACATAAGTAGTCTCTAGGGACAAGACTCCATAGTTAAGAAAGGACGTTGAAAAAAAGTTAAGTTAGCAAGATCAATGCACAAGACTGGTTAGTGTGCGCAGTAATATTTTTAAGATTAGCAGACCAAGAATGTCTTCTGGAGATAATTGTTTAACAGAAATCATCATCATTATATCCTACACCTATTGACGCAAAGGACCTCAGTTAGATTTCGCCAGTTGTCTCCATCTTGAGCTTTTAATTCAATACTTCTCCATTCATCATCTCTACCTGACGCTTCATTGTCCTCAGCCATGTAGGCCTGGGTCTTCCAACTTTTCTAGTGCCTTGTGGAGCCCAATTAAACATTTGATGAACTAATCTCTTTTTTTACCTTAGATGCTGATTTATAAGTATACTGTAACAGTGATTCCCTAAAGAATGACACAACTGGCAGTGTCCTACCCGATATCATCTCATTTATATCATTGCTTTAGCTAAATTACATATCTACTGAAGTACCAACATCAATGAAAAAAAATAATTTTATTGGTTCTTACTAGTTTGTTCTCTTTTCACCTAAAGACACTTGGTTTGCTAATCTACAATCATACTGTACTAAATTATAATTATTAATCATACATTTTATCATTCCCGACTATAAAGTAATCATAACTAGGATTTCAAAAACATCCAGTTTAAACCAGTAATAATGTACAGTAATATATAACTATGCTTTTCATTTGGTTGAAGATGAAAATGTAACTCTTTTTTTTCCTTCTTAATTCAATGTACATTGAATTAAGAAGGAAAAAAGAAACATTGGTATATATACCTAAGTTGGGTTAGGCAGAACACAGCTCCCAAGCATAAGGTACGTTATGAAATGGAATGACGTTGACTTACTGAATTCTGGTAATATAATAAAGTGTTGAGGTTTGGGAGGCCATTCAGCTCCCAAGTGCAATGAGGTTGGGGGGGGGGGGCTCATAGTAGCATTATGAAGTGACAGAATGCAGAAATGGACGTAAATGTTAAAGGTGTTTGGTTTCAGTTCCAGTTTCATCAGAATACATGTTCACCAGAACGTCACCCGACAAGCCCAACGACAACAATGGCCTCCC